>NC_080202.1:32950639-33137840 GCF_030028045.1 Hippopotamus amphibius kiboko | reverse complement strand
GGGCTTTGGCCTTCACGCTGAGATCTCCTCCCTGAGCTCTCTAGCTCTCCCAACAATTGGCAAGTGCACCCAGTGGCACCACACCAGACAGTCTCCCTGAGCATGGCTAGGCCAGGCCTAGTCCCCGTGTCCCCTTGGTCTCTCTCGGCCTTTGCCTCCCTTAGGCCCTCCACTGCATGTCGACCCCCTGGGGTGCAAGGGGTCTTCCTGGAATGGCCAGTGTGTGGCGTGTGTCTTTTGGTGGCTCCGAGACTGCCTCCACAGAGGCTGGCTGGCAAGGGGAACACTGGGGCTGAGAGGAAAATCAGCATTGTGCGTCCGGGGCAGCAGGCTAGCTGTGGCTTCCAAACTGCCTGCATAGCCCCCGTGTGGCCGTCTCCTCTTCCCTGGTGGAAAGCCTCCCTGAGAACTTAGGAGGCTAGCTGAAAGACACAGGTGCTTTCCATTCCTTGCTAGGACTTCAGCGACAGCACACGCTCTCTGACTGGTGAGTTGGCACCTTCACCAGAGGCCTCCCAGGGAGCTGCCCCATCCCCATCCAGAAAGGAAACCAGCCGTTGGCAAGCAAACTCAGGCAGAGAAGTCTTGCCAGGAGAGAGGTTTCCCGAAGGATCCCATGCTTCAGTCCACACCCTTTTCCATGGGGGAAGCCGGGGTGTCCCAAATCTCTCCCACGCTTCAGAACCCCCTCCAGCAGCAGGGAGGCTTGCAGTCACCGTTGGGTGCCAAGGGGTGTTCCAGGCAGGCAGCTCTCCATGGAGAGAAAGGCTTCCCAGCTAGCAAGCTGCCTCAGGAGCATTGCTGGAGTGCGGGTGTGAGTACCCGTGGGGTCGCCTTGAGGGTGGCTCCTGGAGCTGCATGGACGCAAACCCCGTACTGAGCACACACCCAGGCAAGACTTAGCACACGTCTCAGCACCTCAAGCAGATCATGGCAGATGCCTCCTGCCTGCACTCAATAGACAGGTTGCCCTGTGCATTGCTGGGGAGGCCCTGGCACGTCAGAGTTTCCCATGGGCCCAGCTACAGCCTTCTCCCTCTTAGGCCATGCACAGATCCTCTCCAGAGCTACGCTGTGTGTGGAAGTTCGCAAGGTGTAGCATGTGCTTCTCTTTCACTGCTTGGAACCTGCACACACCCAGACTGTGTGTGTCAACATTCACAGTGGGGCCTGATGGCAAGCAATCCTTAGCCCACTGCAAAGCGGGAGAGAGGCGGCCTTTCTGCTCAGGGCCAAACACCCTGCTGCTAGTCTGCTTCCCTGCGGGCTAACCTCTGTGAGGGAAAGGCCGTCTGGGCCCTGAAACGCAAGCACCTGGCCACCCACTCCTAGGTGCTCCTTTGCAACGCTGTCTTTTGGAAAGGCATCCTTCTCCTGGAGCCACCGTGTGAGCTGCCTTTGGAAGCCCACAAGAGGCAGGAAGCAGCTTGCAGGAAACCTTGCTCATTGAGGGCCTTGCCCTTGAATATGCTTTGCAAGGAGGCAAGGAGGCCTCGGGTCCACTCGCTTTTCCAATGGGGAACAGCGAGTGCTGAAGAGCTCTGTTCTGGCTCCAAGGCAGCCTGCAGCTCAGGCGCCCGTGGAATGGGCTTGGTTGGTAGAGCACAGCCCTCAGCAGGGCTCTCCAGTGTGTCTAGCCAGAGAGCCCCGTGCTTTGAACCGGCCTCAGGAATGCAGCTCTAGGGAGCTTTCCCCCTCCCTGCTTGCCTGTCTGGGTGACCACCTTGGAGAGGCCTGCTCCAAACTCGGGCTTTGGCCTTCACGCTGAGATCTCCTCCCTGAGCTCTCTAGCTCTCCCAACAATTGGCAAGTGCACCCAGTGGCACCACACCAGACAGTCTCCCTGAGCATGGCTAGGCCAGGCCTAGTCCATGTGTCCCCTTGGTCTCTCTCGGCCTTTGCCTCCCTTAGGCCCTCCACTGCATGTCGACCCCCTGGGGTGCAAGGGGTCTTCCTGGAATGGCCAGTGTGTGGCGTGTGTCTTTTGGTGGCTCCGAGACTGCCTCCACAGAGGCTGGCTGGCAAGGGGAACACTGGGGCTGAGAGGAAAATCAGCATTGTGCGTCCGGGGCAGCAGGCTAGCTGTGGCTTCCAAACTGCCTGCATAGCCCCCGTGTGGCCGTCTCCTCTTCCCTGGTGGAAAGCCTCCCTGAGAACTTAGGAGGCTAGCTGAAAGACACAGGTGCTTTCCATTCCTTGCTAGGACTTCACCGACAGCCCTCGCTCTCTGACTGGTGAGTTGGCACCTTCACCAGAGGCCTCCCAGGGAGCTGCCCCATCCCCATCCAGAAAGGAAACCAGCCGTTGGCAAGCAAACTCAGGCAGAGAAGTCTTGCCAGGGGAGAGGTTTCCCGAAGGATCCCATGCTTCAGTTCACACCCTTTTCCATGGGGGAAGCCGGGGTGTCCCAAATCTCTCCCACGCTTCAGAACCTCCTCCAGCAGCAGGGAGGCTTGCAGTCACCGTTGGGTGCCAAGGGGTGTTCCAGGCAGGCAGCTCTCCATGGAGAGAAAGGCTTCCCAGCTAGCAAGCTGCCTCAGGAGCATTGCTGGAGTGCAGGTGTGAGTACCCGTGGGGTCGCCTTGAGGGTGGCTCCTGGAGCTGCATGGACGCAAACCCCGTACTGAGCACACACCCAGGCAAGACTTAGCACACGTCTCAGCACCTCAAGCAGATCATGGCAGATGCCTCCTGCCTGCACTCAATAGACAGGTTGCCCTGTGCATTGCTGGGGAGGCCCTGGCACGTCAGAGTTTCCCATGGGCCCAGCTACAGCCTTCTCCCTCTTAGGCCATGCACAGATCCTCTCCAGAGCTACGCTGTGTGTGGAAGTTCGCAAGGTGTGGCATGTGCTTGTCTTTCACTGCTTGGAACCTGCACACACCCAGACTGTGTGTGTCAACATTCACAGTGGGGCCTGATGGCAAGCAATCCTTAGCCCACTGCAAAGCGGGAGAGAGGCGGCCTTTCTGCTCAGGGCCAAACACCCTGCTGCTAGTCTGCTTCCCTGCGGGCTAACCTCTGTGAGGGAAAGGCCGTCTGGGCCCTGAAACGCAAGCACCTGGCCACCCACTCCTAGGTGCTCCTTTGCAACGCTGTCTTTTGGAAAGGCATCCTTCTCCTGGAGCCACCGTGTGAGCTGCCTTTGGAAGCCCACAAGAGGCAGGAAGCAGCTTGCAGGAAACCTGGCTCATTGAGGGCCTTGCCCTTGAATATGCTTTGCAAGGAGGCAAGGAGGCCTCGGGTCCACTCGCTTTTCCAATGGGGAACAGCGAGTGCTGAAGAGCTCTGTTCTGGCTCCAAGGCAGCCTGCAGCTCAGGCGCCCGTGGAATGGGCTTGGTTGGTAGAGCACAGCCCTCAGCAGGGCTCTCCAGTGTGTCTAGCCAGAGAGCCCCGTGCTTTGAACCGGCCTCAGGAATGCAGCTCTAGGGAGCTTTCCCCCTCCCTGCTTGCCTGTCTGGGTGACCACCTTGGAGAGGCCTGCTCCAAACTCGGGCTTTGGCCTTCACGCTGAGATCTCCTCCCTGAGCTCTCTAGCTCTCCCAACAATTGGCAAGTGCACCCAGTGGCACCACACCAGACAGTCTCCCTGAGCATGGCTAGGCCAGGCCTAGTCCCCGTGTCCCCTTGGTCTCTCTCGGCCTTTGCCTCCCTTAGGCCCTCCACTGCATGTCGACCCCCTGGGGTGCAAGGGGTCTTCCTGGAATGGCCAGTGTGTGGCGTGTGTCTTTTGGTGGCTCCGAGACTGCCTCCACAGAGGCTGGCTGGCAAGGGGAACACTGGGGCTGAGAGGAAAATCAGCATTGTGCGTCCGGGGCAGCAGGCTAGCTGTGGCTTCCAAACTGCCTGCATAGCCCCCGTGTGGCCGTCTCCTCTTCCCTGGTGGAAAGCCTCCCTGAGAACTTAGGAGGCTAGCTGAAAGACACAGGTGCTTTCCATTCCTTGCTAGGACTTCAGCGACAGCACACGCTCTCTGACTGGTGAGTTGGCACCTTCACCAGAGGCCTCCCAGGGAGCTGCCCCATCCCCATCCAGAAAGGAAACCAGCCGTTGGCAAGCAAACTCAGGCAGAGAAGTCTTGCCAGGAGAGAGGTTTCCCGAAGGATCCCATGCTTCAGTCCACACCCTTTTCCATGGGGGAAGCCGGGGTGTCCCAAATCTCTCCCACGCTTCAGAACCCCCTCCAGCAGCAGGGAGGCTTGCAGTCACCGTTGGGTGCCAAGGGGTGTTCCAGGCAGGCAGCTCTCCATGGAGAGAAAGGCTTCCCAGCTAGCAAGCTGCCTCAGGAGCATTGCTGGAGTGCGGGTGTGAGTACCCGTGGGGTCGCCTTGAGGGTGGCTCCTGGAGCTGCATGGACGCAAACCCCGTACTGAGCACACACCCAGGCAAGACTTAGCACACGTCTCAGCACCTCAAGCAGATCATGGCAGATGCCTCCTGCCTGCACTCAATAGACAGGTTGCCCTGTGCATTGCTGGGGAGGCCCTGGCACGTCAGAGTTTCCCATGGGCCCAGCTACAGCCTTCTCCCTCTTAGGCCATGCACAGATCCTCTCCAGAGCTACGCTGTGTGTGGAAGTTCGCAAGGTGTGGCATGTGCTTCTCTTTCACTGCTTGGAACCTGCACACACCCAGACTGTGTGTGTCAACATTCACAGTGGGGCCTGATGGCAAGCAATCCTTAGCCCACTGCAAAGCGGGAGAGAGGCGGCCTTTCTGCTCAGGGCCAAACACCCTGCTGCTAGTCTGCTTCCCTGCGGGCTAACCTCTGTGAGGGAAAGGCCGTCTGGGCCCTGAAACGCAAGCACCTGGCCACCCACTCCTAGGTGCTCCTTTGCAACGCTGTCTTTTGGAAAGGCATCCTTCTCCTGGAGCCACCGTGTGAGCTGCCTTTGGAAGCCCACAAGAGGCAGGAAGCAGCTTGCAGGAAACCTGGCTCATTGAGGGCCTTGCCCTTGAATATGCTTTGCAAGGAGGCAAGGAGGCCTCGGGTCCACTCGCTTTTCCAATGGGGAACAGCGAGTGCTGAAGAGCTCTGTTCTGGCTCCAAGGCAGCCTGCAGCTCAGGCGCCCGTGGAATGGGCTTGGTTGGTAGAGCACAGCCCTCAGCAGGGCTCTCCAGTGTGTCTAGCCAGAGAGCCCCGTGCTTTGAACCGGCCTCAGGAATGCAGCTCTAGGGAGCTTTCCCCCTCCCTGCTTGCCTGTCTGGGTGACCACCTTGGAGAGGCCTGCTCCAAACTCGGGCTTTGGCCTTCACGCTGAGATCTCCTCCCTGAGCTCTCTAGCTCTCCCAACAATTGGCAAGTGCACCCAGTGGCACCACACCAGACAGTCTCCCTGAGCATGGCTAGGCCAGGCCTAGTCCCCGTGTCCCCTTGGTCTCTCTCGGCCTTTGCCTCCCTTAGGCCCTCCACTGCATGTCGACCCCCTGGGGTGCAAGGGGTCTTCCTGGAATGGCCAGTGTGTGGCGTGTGTCTTTTGGTGGCTCCGAGACTGCCTCCACAGAGGCTGGCTGGCAAGGGGAACACTGGGGCTGAGAGGAAAATCAGCATTGTGCGTCCGGGGCAGCAGGCTAGCTGTGGCTTCCAAACTGCCTGCATAGCCCCCGTGTGGCCGTCTCCTCTTCCCTGGTGGAAAGCCTCCCTGAGAACTTAGGAGGCTAGCTGAAAGACACAGGTGCTTTCCATTCCTTGCTAGGACTTCACCGACAGCCCTCGCTCTCTGACTGGTGAGTTGGCACCTTCACCAGAGGCCTCCCAGGGAGCTGCCCCATCCCCATCCAGAAAGGAAACCAGCCGTTGGCAAGCAAACTCAGGCAGAGAAGTCTTGCCAGGGGAGAGGTTTCCCGAAGGATCCCATGCTTCAGTTCACACCCTTTTCCATGGGGGAAGCCGGGGTGTCCCAAATCTCTCCCACGCTTCAGAACCTCCTCCAGCAGCAGGGAGGCTTGCAGTCACCGTTGGGTGCCAAGGGGTGTTCCAGGCAGGCAGCTCTCCATGGAGAGAAAGGCTTCCCAGCTAGCAAGCTGCCTCAGGAGCATTGCTGGAGTGCGGGTGTGAGTACCCGTGGGGTCGCCTTGAGGGTGGCTCCTGGAGCTGCATGGACGCAAACCCCGTACTGAGCACACACCCAGGCAAGACTTAGCACACGTCTCAGCACCTCAAGCAGATCATGGCAGATGCCTCCTGCCTGCACTCAATAGACAGGTTGCCCTGTGCATTGCTGGGGAGGCCCTGGCACGTCAGAGTTTCCCATGGGCCCAGCTACAGCCTTCTCCCTCTTAGGCCATGCACAGATCCTCTCCAGAGCTACGCTGTGTGTGGAAGTTCGCAAGGTGTGGCATGTGCTTGTCTTTCACTGCTTGGAACCTGCACACACCCAGACTGTGTGTGTCAACATTCACAGTGGGGCCTGATGGCAAGCAATCCTTAGCCCACTGCAAAGCGGGAGAGAGGCGGCCTTTCTGCTCAGGGCCAAACACCCTGCTGCAAGTCTGCTTCCCTGCGGGCTAACCTCTGTGAGGGAAAGGCCGTCTGGGCCCTGAAACGCAAGCACCTGGCCACCCACTCCTAGGTGCTCCTTTGCAACGCTGTCTTTTGGAAAGGCATCCTTCTCCTGGAGCCACCGTGTGAGCTGCCTTTGGAAGCCCACAAGAGGCAGGAAGCAGCTTGCAGGAAACCTGGCTCATTGAGGGCCTTGCCCTTGAATATGCTTTGCAAGGAGGCAAGGAGGCCTCGGGTCCACTCGCTTTTCCAATGGGGAACAGCGAGTGCTGAAGAGCTCTGTTCTGGCTCCAAGGCAGCCTGCAGCTCAGGCGCCCGTGGAATGGGCTTGGTTGGTAGAGCACAGCCCTCAGCAGGGCTCTCCAGTGTGTCTAGCCAGAGAGCCCCGTGCTTTGAACCGGCCTCAGGAATGCAGCTCTAGGGAGCTTTCCCCCTCCCTGCTTGCCTGTCTGGGTGACCACCTTGGAGAGGCCTGCTCCAAACTCGGGCTTTGGCCTTCACGCTGAGATCTCCTCCCTGAGCTCTCTAGCTCTCCCAACAATTGGCAAGTGCACCCAGTGGCACCACACCAGACAGTCTCCCTGAGCATGGCTAGGCCAGGCCTAGTCCATGTGTCCCCTTGGTCTCTCTCGGCCTTTGCCTCCCTTAGGCCCTCCACTGCATGTCGACCCCCTGGGGTGCAAGGGGTCTTCCTGGAATGGCCAGTGTGTGGCGTGTGTCTTTTGGTGGCTCCGAGACTGCCTCCACAGAGGCTGGCTGGCAAGGGGAACACTGGGGCTGAGAGGAAAATCAGCATTGTGCGTCCGGGGCAGCAGGCTAGCTGTGGCTTCCAAACTGCCTGCATAGCCCCCGTGTGGCCGTCTCCTCTTCCCTGGTGGAAAGCCTCCCTGAGAACTTAGGAGGCTAGCTGAAAGACACAGGTGCTTTCCATTCCTTGCTAGGACTTCACCGACAGCCCTCGCTCTCTGACTGGTGAGTTGGCACCTTCACCAGAGGCCTCCCAGGGAGCTGCCCCATCCCCATCCAGAAAGGAAACCAGCCGTTGGCAAGCAAACTCAGGCAGAGAAGTCTTGCCAGGGGAGAGGTTTCCCGAAGGATCCCATGCTTCAGTTCACACCCTTTTCCATGGGGGAAGCCGGGGTGTCCCAAATCTCTCCCACGCTTCAGAACCTCCTCCAGCAGCAGGGAGGCTTGCAGTCACCGTTGGGTGCCAAGGGGTGTTCCAGGCAGGCAGCTCTCCATGGAGAGAAAGGCTTCCCAGCTAGCAAGCTGCCTCAGGAGCATTGCTGGAGTGCAGGTGTGAGTACCCGTGGGGTCGCCTTGAGGGTGGCTCCTGGAGCTGCATGGACGCAAACCCCGTACTGAGCACACACCCAGGCAAGACTTAGCACACGTCTCAGCACCTCAAGCAGATCATGGCAGATGCCTCCTGCCTGCACTCAATAGACAGGTTGCCCTGTGCATTGCTGGGGAGGCCCTGGCACGTCAGAGTTTCCCATGGGCCCAGCTACAGCCTTCTCCCTCTTAGGCCATGCACAGATCCTCTCCAGAGCTACGCTGTGTGTGGAAGTTCGCAAGGTGTGGCATGTGCTTGTCTTTCACTGCTTGGAACCTGCACACACCCAGACTGTGTGTGTCAACATTCACAGTGGGGCCTGATGGCAAGCAATCCTTAGCCCACTGCAAAGCGGGAGAGAGGCGGCCTTTCTGCTCAGGGCCAAACACCCTGCTGCTAGTCTGCTTCCCTGCGGGCTAACCTCTGTGAGGGAAAGGCCGTCTGGGCCCTGAAACGCAAGCACCTGGCCACCCACTCCTAGGTGCTCCTTTGCAACGCTGTCTTTTGGAAAGGCATCCTTCTCCTGGAGCCACCGTGTGAGCTGCCTTTGGAAGCCCACAAGAGGCAGGAAGCAGCTTGCAGGAAACCTGGCTCATTGAGGGCCTTGCCCTTGAATATGCTTTGCAAGGAGGCAAGGAGGCCTCGGGTCCACTCGCTTTTCCAATGGGGAACAGCGAGTGCTGAAGAGCTCTGTTCTGGCTCCAAGGCAGCCTGCAGCTCAGGCGCCCGTGGAATGGGCTTGGTTGGTAGAGCACAGCCCTCAGCAGGGCTCTCCAGTGTGTCTAGCCAGAGAGCCCCGTGCTTTGAACCGGCCTCAGGAATGCAGCTCTAGGGAGCTTTCCCCCTCCCTGCTTGCCTGTCTGGGTGACCACCTTGGAGAGGCCTGCTCCAAACTCGGGCTTTGGCCTTCACGCTGAGATCTCCTCCCTGAGCTCTCTAGCTCTCCCAACAATTGGCAAGTGCACCCAGTGGCACCACACCAGACAGTCTCCCTGAGCATGGCTAGGCCAGGCCTAGTCCCCGTGTCCCCTTGGTCTCTCTCGGCCTTTGCCTCCCTTAGGCCCTCCACTGCATGTCGACCCCCTGGGGTGCAAGGGGTCTTCCTGGAATGGCCAGTGTGTGGCGTGTGTCTTTTGGTGGCTCCGAGACTGCCTCCACAGAGGCTGGCTGGCAAGGGGAACACTGGGGCTGAGAGGAAAATCAGCATTGTGCGTCCGGGGCAGCAGGCTAGCTGTGGCTTCCAAACTGCCTGCATAGCCCCCGTGTGGCCGTCTCCTCTTCCCTGGTGGAAAGCCTCCCTGAGAACTTAGGAGGCTAGCTGAAAGACACAGGTGCTTTCCATTCCTTGCTAGGACTTCAGCGACAGCACACGCTCTCTGACTGGTGAGTTGGCACCTTCACCAGAGGCCTCCCAGGGAGCTGCCCCATCCCCATCCAGAAAGGAAACCAGCCGTTGGCAAGCAAACTCAGGCAGAGAAGTCTTGCCAGGAGAGAGGTTTCCCGAAGGATCCCATGCTTCAGTCCACACCCTTTTCCATGGGGGAAGCCGGGGTGTCCCAAATCTCTCCCACGCTTCAGAACCCCCTCCAGCAGCAGGGAGGCTTGCAGTCACCGTTGGGTGCCAAGGGGTGTTCCAGGCAGGCAGCTCTCCATGGAGAGAAAGGCTTCCCAGCTAGCAAGCTGCCTCAGGAGCATTGCTGGAGTGCGGGTGTGAGTACCCGTGGGGTCGCCTTGAGGGTGGCTCCTGGAGCTGCATGGACGCAAACCCCGTACTGAGCACACACCCAGGCAAGACTTAGCACACGTCTCAGCACCTCAAGCAGATCATGGCAGATGCCTCCTGCCTGCACTCAATAGACAGGTTGCCCTGTGCATTGCTGGGGAGGCCCTGGCACGTCAGAGTTTCCCATGGGCCCAGCTACAGCCTTCTCCCTCTTAGGCCATGCACAGATCCTCTCCAGAGCTACGCTGTGTGTGGAAGTTCGCAAGGTGTGGCATGTGCTTCTCTTTCACTGCTTGGAACCTGCACACACCCAGACTGTGTGTGTCAACATTCACAGTGGGGCCTGATGGCAAGCAATCCTTAGCCCACTGCAAAGCGGGAGAGAGGCGGCCTTTCTGCTCAGGGCCAAACACCCTGCTGCTAGTCTGCTTCCCTGCGGGCTAACCTCTGTGAGGGAAAGGCCGTCTGGGCCCTGAAACGCAAGCACCTGGCCACCCACTCCTAGGTGCTCCTTTGCAACGCTGTCTTTTGGAAAGGCATCCTTCTCCTGGAGCCACCGTGTGAGCTGCCTTTGGAAGCCCACAAGAGGCAGGAAGCAGCTTGCAGGAAACCTGGCTCATTGAGGGCCTTGCCCTTGAATATGCTTTGCAAGGAGGCAAGGAGGCCTCGGGTCCACTCGCTTTTCCAATGGGGAACAGCGAGTGCTGAAGAGCTCTGTTCTGGCTCCAAGGCAGCCTGCAGCTCAGGCGCCCGTGGAATGGGCTTGGTTGGTAGAGCACAGCCCTCAGCAGGGCTCTCCAGTGTGTCTAGCCAGAGAGCCCCGTGCTTTGAACCGGCCTCAGGAATGCAGCTCTAGGGAGCTTTCCCCCTCCCTGCTTGCCTGTCTGGGTGACCACCTTGGAGAGGCCTGCTCCAAACTCGGGCTTTGGCCTTCACGCTGAGATCTCCTCCCTGAGCTCTCTAGCTCTCCCAACAATTGGCAAGTGCACCCAGTGGCACCACACCAGACAGTCTCCCTGAGCATGGCTAGGCCAGGCCTAGTCCCCGTGTCCCCTTGGTCTCTCTCGGCCTTTGCCTCCCTTAGGCCCTCCACTGCATGTCGACCCCCTGGGGTGCAAGGGGTCTTCCTGGAATGGCCAGTGTGTGGCGTGTGTCTTTTGGTGGCTCCGAGACTGCCTCCACAGAGGCTGGCTGGCAAGGGGAACACTGGGGCTGAGAGGAAAATCAGCATTGTGCGTCCGGGGCAGCAGGCTAGCTGTGGCTTCCAAACTGCCTGCATAGCCCCCGTGTGGCCGTCTCCTCTTCCCTGGTGGAAAGCCTCCCTGAGAACTTAGGAGGCTAGCTGAAAGACACAGGTGCTTTCCATTCCTTGCTAGGACTTCAGCGACAGCACACGCTCTCTGACTGGTGAGTTGGCACCTTCACCAGAGGCCTCCCAGGGAGCTGCCCCATCCCCATCCAGAAAGGAAACCAGCCGTTGGCAAGCAAACTCAGGCAGAGAAGTCTTGCCAGGAGAGAGGTTTCCCGAAGGATCCCATGCTTCAGTCCACACCCTTTTCCATGGGGGAAGCCGGGGTGTCCCAAATCTCTCCCACGCTTCAGAACCCCCTCCAGCAGCAGGGAGGCTTGCAGTCACCGTTGGGTGCCAAGGGGTGTTCCAGGCAGGCAGCTCTCCATGGAGAGAAAGGCTTCCCAGCTAGCAAGCTGCCTCAGGAGCATTGCTGGAGTGCGGGTGTGAGTACCCGTGGGGTCGCCTTGAGGGTGGCTCCTGGAGCTGCATGGACGCAAACCCCGTACTGAGCACACACCCAGGCAAGACTTAGCACACGTCTCAGCACCTCAAGCAGATCATGGCAGATGCCTCCTGCCTGCACTCAATAGACAGGTTGCCCTGTGCATTGCTGGGGAGGCCCTGGCACGTCAGAGTTTCCCATGGGCCCAGCTACAGCCTTCTCCCTCTTAGGCCATGCACAGATCCTCTCCAGAGCTACGCTGTGTGTGGAAGTTCGCAAGGTGTGGCATGTGCTTCTCTTTCACTGCTTGGAACCTGCACACACCCAGACTGTGTGTGTCAACATTCACAGTGGGGCCTGATGGCAAGCAATCCTTAGCCCACTGCAAAGCGGGAGAGAGGCGGCCTTTCTGCTCAGGGCCAAACACCCTGCTGCTAGTCTGCTTCCCTGCGGGCTAACCTCTGTGAGGGAAAGGCCGTCTGGGCCCTGAAACGCAAGCACCTGGCCACCCACTCCTAGGTGCTCCTTTGCAACGCTGTCTTTTGGAAAGGCATCCTTCTCCTGGAGCCACCGTGTGAGCTGCCTTTGGAAGCCCACAAGAGGCAGGAAGCAGCTTGCAGGAAACCTGGCTCATTGAGGGCCTTGCCCTTGAATATGCTTTGCAAGGAGGCAAGGAGGCCTCGGGTCCACTCGCTTTTCCAATGGGGAACAGCGAGTGCTGAAGAGCTCTGTTCTGGCTCCAAGGCAGCCTGCAGCTCAGGCGCCCGTGGAATGGGCTTGGTTGGTAGAGCACAGCCCTCAGCAGGGCTCTCCAGTGTGTCTAGCCAGAGAGCCCCGTGCTTTGAACCGGCCTCAGGAATGCAGCTCTAGGGAGCTTTCCCCCTCCCTGCTTGCCTGTCTGGGTGACCACCTTGGAGAGGCCTGCTCCAAACTCGGGCTTTGGCCTTCACGCTGAGATCTCCTCCCTGAGCTCTCTAGCTCTCCCAACAATTGGCAAGTGCACCCAGTGGCACCACACCAGACAGTCTCCCTGAGCATGGCTAGGCCAGGCCTAGTCCCCGTGTCCCCTTGGTCTCTCTCGGCCTTTGCCTCCCTTAGGCCCTCCACTGCATGTCGACCCCCTGGGGTGCAAGGGGTCTTCCTGGAATGGCCAGTGTGTGGCGTGTGTCTTTTGGTGGCTCCGAGACTGCCTCCACAGAGGCTGGCTGGCAAGGGGAACACTGGGGCTGAGAGGAAAATCAGCATTGTGCGTCCGGGGCAGCAGGCTAGCTGTGGCTTCCAAACTGCCTGCATAGCCCCCGTGTGGCCGTCTCCTCTTCCCTGGTGGAAAGCCTCCCTGAGAACTTAGGAGGCTAGCTGAAAGACACAGGTGCTTTCCATTCCTTGCTAGGACTTCAGCGACAGCACACGCTCTCTGACTGGTGAGTTGGCACCTTCACCAGAGGCCTCCCAGGGAGCTGCCCCATCCCCATCCAGAAAGGAAACCAGCCGTTGGCAAGCAAACTCAGGCAGAGAAGTCTTGCCAGGAGAGAGGTTTCCCGAAGGATCCCATGCTTCAGTCCACACCCTTTTCCATGGGGGAAGCCGGGGTGTCCCAAATCTCTCCCACGCTTCAGAACCCCCTCCAGCAGCAGGGAGGCTTGCAGTCACCGTTGGGTGCCAAGGGGTGTTCCAGGCAGGCAGCTCTCCATGGAGAGAAAGGCTTCCCAGCTAGCAAGCTGCCTCAGGAGCATTGCTGGAGTGCGGGTGTGAGTACCCGTGGGGTCGCCTTGAGGGTGGCTCCTGGAGCTGCATGGACGCAAACCCCGTACTGAGCACACACCCAGGCAAGACTTAGCACACGTCTCAGCACCTCAAGCAGATCATGGCAGATGCCTCCTGCCTGCACTCAATAGACAGGTTGCCCTGTGCATTGCTGGGGAGGCCCTGGCACGTCAGAGTTTCCCATGGGCCCAGCTACAGCCTTCTCCCTCTTAGGCCATGCACAGATCCTCTCCAGAGCTACGCTGTGTGTGGAAGTTCGCAAGGTGTAGCATGTGCTTGTCTTTCACTGCTTGGAACCTGCACACACCCAGACTGTGTGTGTCAACATTCACAGTGGGGCCTGATGGCAAGCAATCCTTAGCCCACTGCAAAGCGGGAGAGAGGCGGCCTTTCTGCTCAGGGCCAAACACCCTGCTGCTAGTCTGCTTCCCTGCGGGCTAACCTCTGTGAGGGAAAGGCCGTCTGGGCCCTGAAACGCAAGCACCTGGCCACCCACTCCTAGGTGCTCCTTTGCAACGCTGTCTTTTGGAAAGGCATCCTTCTCCTGGAGCCACCGTGTGAGCTGCCTTTGGAAGCCCACAAGAGGCAGGAAGCAGCTTGCAGGAAACCTTGCTCATTGAGGGCCTTGCCCTTGAATATGCTTTGCAAGGAGGCAAGGAGGCCTCGGGTCCACTCGCTTTTCCAATGGGGAACAGCGAGTGCTGAAGAGCTCTGTTCTGGCTCCAAGGCAGCCTGCAGCTCAGGCGCCCGTGGAATGGGCTTGGTTGGTAGAGCACAGCCCTCAGCAGGGCTCTCCAGTGTGTCTAGCCAGAGAGCCCCGTGCTTTGAACCGGCCTCAGGAATGCAGCTCTAGGGAGCTTTCCCCCTCCCTGCTTGCCTGTCTGGGTGACCACCTTGGAGAGGCCTGCTCCAAACTCGGGCTTTGGCCTTCACGCTGAGATCTCCTCCCTGAGCTCTCTAGCTCTCCCAACAATTGGCAAGTGCACCCAGTGGCACCACACCAGACAGTCTCCCTGAGCATGGCTAGGCCAGGCCTAGTCCATGTGTCCCCTTGGTCTCTCTCGGCCTTTGCCTCCCTTAGGCCCTCCACTGCATGTCGACCCCCTGGGGTGCAAGGGGTCTTCCTGGAATGGCCAGTGTGTGGCGTGTGTCTTTTGGTGGCTCCGAGACTGCCTCCACAGAGGCTGGCTGGCAAGGGGAACACTGGGGCTGAGAGGAAAATCAGCATTGTGCGTCCGGGGCAGCAGGCTAGCTGTGGCTTCCAAACTGCCTGCATAGCCCCCGTGTGGCCGTCTCCTCTTCCCTGGTGGAAAGCCTCCCTGAGAACTTAGGAGGCTAGCTGAAAGACACAGGTGCTTTCCATTCCTTGCTAGGACTTCACCGACAGCCCTCGCTCTCTGACTGGTGAGTTGGCACCTTCACCAGAGGCCTCCCAGGGAGCTGCCCCATCCCCATCCAGAAAGGAAACCAGCCGTTGGCAAGCAAACTCAGGCAGAGAAGTCTTGCCAGGGGAGAGGTTTCCCGAAGGATCCCATGCTTCAGTTCACACCCTTTTCCATGGGGGAAGCCGGGGTGTCCCAAATCTCTCCCACGCTTCAGAACCTCCTCCAGCAGCAGGGAGGCTTGCAGTCACCGTTGGGTGCCAAGGGGTGTTCCAGGCAGGCAGCTCTCCATGGAGAGAAAGGCTTCCCAGCTAGCAAGCTGCCTCAGGAGCATTGCTGGAGTGCAGGTGTGAGTACCCGTGGGGTCGCCTTGAGGGTGGCTCCTGGAGCTGCATGGACGCAAACCCCGTACTGAGCACACACCCAGGCAAGACTTAGCACACATCTCAGCACCTCAAGCAGATCATGGCAGATGCCTCCTGCCTGCACTCAATAGACAGGTTGCCCTGTGCATTGCTGGGGAGGCCCTGGCACGTCAGAGTTTCCCATGGGCCCAGCTACAGCCTTCTCCCTCTTAGGCCATGCACAGATCCTCTCCAGAGCTACGCTGTGTGTGGAAGTTCGCAAGGTGTGGCATGTGCTTCTCTTTCACTGCTTGGAACCTGCACACACCCAGACTGTGTGTGTCAACATTCACAGTGGGGCCTGATGGCAAGCAATCCTTAGCCCACTGCAAAGCGGGAGAGAGGCGGCCTTTCTGCTCAGGGCCAAACACCCTGCTGCTAGTCTGCTTCCCTGCGGGCTAACCTCTGTGAGGGAAAGGCCGTCTGGGCCCTGAAACGCAAGCACCTGGCCACCCACTCCTAGGTGCTCCTTTGCAACGCTGTCTTTTGGAAAGGCATCCTTCTCCTGGAGCCACCGTGTGAGCTGCCTTTGGAAGCCCACAAGAGGCAGGAAGCAGCTTGCAGGAAACCTGGCTCATTGAGGGCCTTGCCCTTGAATATGCTTTGCAAGGAGGCAAGGAGGCCTCGGGTCCACTCGCTTTTCCAATGGGGAACAGCGAGTGCTGAAGAGCTCTGTTCTGGCTCCAAGGCAGCCTGCAGCTCAGGCGCCCGTGGAATGGGCTTGGTTGGTAGAGCACAGCCCTCAGCAGGGCTCTCCAGTGTGTCTAGCCAGAGAGCCCCGTGCTTTGAACCGGCCTCAGGAATGCAGCTCTAGGGAGCTTTCCCCCTCCCTGCTTGCCTGTCTGGGTGACCACCTTGGAGAGGCCTGCTCCAAACTCGGGCTTTGGCCTTCACGCTGAGATCTCCTCCCTGAGCTCTCTAGCTCTCCCAACAATTGGCAAGTGCACCCAGTGGCACCACACCAGACAGTCTCCCTGAGCATGGCTAGGCCAGGCCTAGTCCCCGTGTCCCCTTGGTCTCTCTCGGCCTTTGCCTCCCTTAGGCCCTCCACTGCATGTCGACCCCCTGGGGTGCAAGGGGTCTTCCTGGAATGGCCAGTGTGTGGCGTGTGTCTTTTGGTGGCTCCGAGACTGCCTCCACAGAGGCTGGCTGGCAAGGGGAACACTGGGGCTGAGAGGAAAATCAGCATTGTGCGTCCGGGGCAGCAGGCTAGCTGTGGCTTCCAAACTGCCTGCATAGCCCCCGTGTGGCCGTCTCCTCTTCCCTGGTGGAAAGCCTCCCTGAGAACTTAGGAGGCTAGCTGAAAGACACAGGTGCTTTCCATTCCTTGCTAGGACTTCAGCGACAGCACACGCTCTCTGACTGGTGAGTTGGCACCTTCACCAGAGGCCTCCCAGGGAGCTGCCCCATCCCCATCCAGAAAGGAAACCAGCCGTTGGCAAGCAAACTCAGGCAGAGAAGTCTTGCCAGGAGAGAGGTTTCCCGAAGGATCCCATGCTTCAGTCCACACCCTTTTCCATGGGGGAAGCCGGGGTGTCCCAAATCTCTCCCACGCTTCAGAACCCCCTCCAGCAGCAGGGAGGCTTGCAGTCACCGTTGGGTGCCAAGGGGTGTTCCAGGCAGGCAGCTCTCCATGGAGAGAAAGGCTTCCCAGCTAGCAAGCTGCCTCAGGAGCATTGCTGGAGTGCGGGTGTGAGTACCCGTGGGGTCGCCTTGAGGGTGGCTCCTGGAGCTGCATGGACGCAAACCCCGTACTGAGCACACACCCAGGCAAGACTTAGCACACGTCTCAGCACCTCAAGCAGATCATGGCAGATGCCTCCTGCCTGCACTCAATAGACAGGTTGCCCTGTGCATTGCTGGGGAGGCCCTGGCACGTCAGAGTTTCCCATGGGCCCAGCTACAGCCTTCTCCCTCTTAGGCCATGCACAGATCCTCTCCAGAGCTACGCTGTGTGTGGAAGTTCGCAAGGTGTAGCATGTGCTTCTCTTTCACTGCTTGGAACCTGCACACACCCAGACTGTGTGTGTCAACATTCACAGTGGGGCCTGATGGCAAGCAATCCTTAGCCCACTGCAAAGCGGGAGAGAGGCGGCCTTTCTGCTCAGGGCCAAACACCCTGCTGCTAGTCTGCTTCCCTGCGGGCTAACCTCTGTGAGGGAAAGGCCGTCTGGGCCCTGAAACGCAAGCACCTGGCCACCCACTCCTAGGTGCTCCTTTGCAACGCTGTCTTTTGGAAAGGCATCCTTCTCCTGGAGCCACCGTGTGAGCTGCCTTTGGAAGCCCACAAGAGGCAGGAAGCAGCTTGCAGGAAACCTGGCTCATTGAGGGCCTTGCCCTTGAATATGCTTTGCAAGGAGGCAAGGAGGCCTCGGGTCCACTCGCTTTTCCAATGGGGAACAGCGAGTGCTGAAGAGCTCTGTTCTGGCTCCAAGGCAGCCTGCAGCTCAGGCGCCCGTGGAATGGGCTTGGTTGGTAGAGCACAGCCCTCAGCAGGGCTCTCCAGTGTGTCTAGCCAGAGAGCCCCGTGCTTTGAACCGGCCTCAGGAATGCAGCTCTAGGGAGCTTTCCCCCTCCCTGCTTGCCTGTCTGGGTGACCACCTTGGAGAGGCCTGCTCCAAACTCGGGCTTTGGCCTTCACGCTGAGATCTCCTCCCTGAGCTCTCTAGCTCTCCCAACAATTGGCAAGTGCACCCAGTGGCACCACACCAGACAGTCTCCCTGAGCATGGCTAGGCCAGGCCTAGTCCCCGTGTCCCCTTGGTCTCTCTCGGCCTTTGCCTCCCTTAGGCCCTCCACTGCATGTCGACCCCCTGGGGTGCAAGGGGTCTTCCTGGAATGGCCAGTGTGTGGCGTGTGTCTTTTGGTGGCTCCGAGACTGCCTCCACAGAGGCTGGCTGGCAAGGGGAACACTGGGGCTGAGAGGAAAATCAGCATTGTGCGTCCGGGGCAGCAGGCTAGCTGTGGCTTCCAAACTGCCTGCATAGCCCCCGTGTGGCCGTCTCCTCTTCCCTGGTGGAAAGCCTCCCTGAGAACTTAGGAGGCTAGCTGAAAGACACAGGTGCTTTCCATTCCTTGCTAGGACTTCACCGACAGCCCTCGCTCTCTGACTGGTGAGTTGGCACCTTCACCAGAGGCCTCCCAGGGAGCTGCCCCATCCCCATCCAGAAAGGAAACCAGCCGTTGGCAAGCAAACTCAGGCAGAGAAGTCTTGCCAGGGGAGAGGTTTCCCGAAGGATCCCATGCTTCAGTTCACACCCTTTTCCATGGGGGAAGCCGGGGTGTCCCAAATCTCTCCCACGCTTCAGAACCTCCTCCAGCAGCAGGGAGGCTTGCAGTCACCGTTGGGTGCCAAGGGGTGTTCCAGGCAGGCAGCTCTCCATGGAGAGAAAGGCTTCCCAGCTAGCAAGCTGCCTCAGGAGCATTGCTGGAGTGCGGGTGTGAGTACCCGTGGGGTCGCCTTGAGGGTGGCTCCTGGAGCTGCATGGACGCAAACCCCGTACTGAGCACACACCCAGGCAAGACTTAGCACACGTCTCAGCACCTCAAGCAGATCATGGCAGATGCCTCCTGCCTGCACTCAATAGACAGGTTGCCCTGTGCATTGCTGGGGAGGCCCTGGCACGTCAGAGTTTCCCATGGGCCCAGCTACAGCCTTCTCCCTCTTAGGCCATGCACAGATCCTCTCCAGAGCTACGCTGTGTGTGGAAGTTCGCAAGGTGTGGCATGTGCTTGTCTTTCACTGCTTGGAACCTGCACACACCCAGACTGTGTGTGTCAACATTCACAGTGGGGCCTGATGGCAAGCAATCCTTAGCCCACTGCAAAGCGGGAGAGAGGCGGCCTTTCTGCTCAGGGCCAAACACCCTGCTGCAAGTCTGCTTCCCTGCGGGCTAACCTCTGTGAGGGAAAGGCCGTCTGGGCCCTGAAACGCAAGCACCTGGCCACCCACTCCTAGGTGCTCCTTTGCAACGCTGTCTTTTGGAAAGGCATCCTTCTCCTGGAGCCACCGTGTGAGCTGCCTTTGGAAGCCCACAAGAGGCAGGAAGCAGCTTGCAGGAAACCTGGCTCATTGAGGGCCTTGCCCTTGAATATGCTTTGCAAGGAGGCAAGGAGGCCTCGGGTCCACTCGCTTTTCCAATGGGGAACAGCGAGTGCTGAAGAGCTCTGTTCTGGCTCCAAGGCAGCCTGCAGCTCAGGCGCCCGTGGAATGGGCTTGGTTGGTAGAGCACAGCCCTCAGCAGGGCTCTCCAGTGTGTCTAGCCAGAGAGCCCCGTGCTTTGAACCGGCCTCAGGAATGCAGCTCTAGGGAGCTTTCCCCCTCCCTGCTTGCCTGTCTGGGTGACCACCTTGGAGAGGCCTGCTCCAAACTCGGGCTTTGGCCTTCACGCTGAGATCTCCTCCCTGAGCTCTCTAGCTCTCCCAACAATTGGCAAGTGCACCCAGTGGCACCACACCAGACAGTCTCCCTGAGCATGGCTAGGCCAGGCCTAGTCCCCGTGTCCCCTTGGTCTCTCTCGGCCTTTGCCTCCCTTAGGCCCTCCACTGCATGTCGACCCCCTGGGGTGCAAGGGGTCTTCCTGGAATGGCCAGTGTGTGGCGTGTGTCTTTTGGTGGCTCCGAGACTGCCTCCACAGAGGCTGGCTGGCAAGGGGAACACTGGGGCTGAGAGGAAAATCAGCATTGTGCGTCCGGGGCAGCAGGCTAGCTGTGGCTTCCAAACTGCCTGCATAGCCCCCGTGTGGCCGTCTCCTCTTCCCTGGTGGAAAGCCTCCCTGAGAACTTAGGAGGCTAGCTGAAAGACACAGGTGCTTTCCATTCCTTGCTAGGACTTCAGCGACAGCACACGCTCTCTGACTGGTGAGTTGGCACCTTCACCAGAGGCCTCCCAGGGAGCTGCCCCATCCCCATCCAGAAAGGAAACCAGCCGTTGGCAAGCAAACTCAGGCAGAGAAGTCTTGCCAGGAGAGAGGTTTCCCGAAGGATCCCATGCTTCAGTCCACACCCTTTTCCATGGGGGAAGCCGGGGTGTCCCAAATCTCTCCCACGCTTCAGAACCCCCTCCAGCAGCAGGGAGGCTTGCAGTCACCGTTGGGTGCCAAGGGGTGTTCCAGGCAGGCAGCTCTCCATGGAGAGAAAGGCTTCCCAGCTAGCAAGCTGCCTCAGGAGCATTGCTGGAGTGCGGGTGTGAGTACCCGTGGGGTCGCCTTGAGGGTGGCTCCTGGAGCTGCATGGACGCAAACCCCGTACTGAGCACACACCCAGGCAAGACTTAGCACACGTCTCAGCACCTCAAGCAGATCATGGCAGATGCCTCCTGCCTGCACTCAATAGACAGGTTGCCCTGTGCATTGCTGGGGAGGCCCTGGCACGTCAGAGTTTCCCATGGGCCCAGCTACAGCCTTCTCCCTCTTAGGCCATGCACAGATCCTCTCCAGAGCTACGCTGTGTGTGGAAGTTCGCAAGGTGTAGCATGTGCTTGTCTTTCACTGCTTGGAACCTGCACACACCCAGACTGTGTGTGTCAACATTCACAGTGGGGCCTGATGGCAAGCAATCCTTAGCCCACTGCAAAGCGGGAGAGAGGCGGCCTTTCTGCTCAGGGCCAAACACCCTGCTGCTAGTCTGCTTCCCTGCGGGCTAACCTCTGTGAGGGAAAGGCCGTCTGGGCCCTGAAACGCAAGCACCTGGCCACCCACTCCTAGGTGCTCCTTTGCAACGCTGTCTTTTGGAAAGGCATCCTTCTCCTGGAGCCACCGTGTGAGCTGCCTTTGGAAGCCCACAAGAGGCAGGAAGCAGCTTGCAGGAAACCTTGCTCATTGAGGGCCTTGCCCTTGAATATGCTTTGCAAGGAGGCAAGGAGGCCTCGGGTCCACTCGCTTTTCCAATGGGGAACAGCGAGTGCTGAAGAGCTCTGTTCTGGCTCCAAGGCAGCCTGCAGCTCAGGCGCCCGTGGAATGGGCTTGGTTGGTAGAGCACAGCCCTCAGCAGGGCTCTCCAGTGTGTCTAGCCAGAGAGCCCCGTGCTTTGAACCGGCCTCAGGAATGCAGCTCTAGGGAGCTTTCCCCCTCCCTGCTTGCCTGTCTGGGTGACCACCTTGGAGAGGCCTGCTCCAAACTCGGGCTTTGGCCTTCACGCTGAGATCTCCTCCCTGAGCTCTCTAGCTCTCCCAACAATTGGCAAGTGCACCCAGTGGCACCACACCAGACAGTCTCCCTGAGCATGGCTAGGCCAGGCCTAGTCCATGTGTCCCCTTGGTCTCTCTCGGCCTTTGCCTCCCTTAGGCCCTCCACTGCATGTCGACCCCCTGGGGTGCAAGGGGTCTTCCTGGAATGGCCAGTGTGTGGCGTGTGTCTTTTGGTGGCTCCGAGACTGCCTCCACAGAGGCTGGCTGGCAAGGGGAACACTGGGGCTGAGAGGAAAATCAGCATTGTGCGTCCGGGGCAGCAGGCTAGCTGTGGCTTCCAAACTGCCTGCATAGCCCCCGTGTGGCCGTCTCCTCTTCCCTGGTGGAAAGCCTCCCTGAGAACTTAGGAGGCTAGCTGAAAGACACAGGTGCTTTCCATTCCTTGCTAGGACTTCACCGACAGCCCTCGCTCTCTGACTGGTGAGTTGGCACCTTCACCAGAGGCCTCCCAGGGAGCTGCCCCATCCCCATCCAGAAAGGAAACCAGCCGTTGGCAAGCAAACTCAGGCAGAGAAGTCTTGCCAGGGGAGAGGTTTCCCGAAGGATCCCATGCTTCAGTTCACACCCTTTTCCATGGGGGAAGCCGGGGTGTCCCAAATCTCTCCCATGCTTCAGAACCTCCTCCAGCAGCAGGGAGGCTTGCAGTCACCGTTGGGTGCCAAGGGGTGTTCCAGGCAGGCAGCTCTCCATGGAGAGAAAGGCTTCCCAGCTAGCAAGCTGCCTCAGGAGCATTGCTGGAGTGCAGGTGTGAGTACCCGTGGGGTCGCCTTGAGGGTGGCTCCTGGAGCTGCATGGACGCAAACCCCGTACTGAGCACACACCCAGGCAAGACTTAGCACACGTCTCAGCACCTCAAGCAGATCATGGCAGATGCCTCCTGCCTGCACTCAATAGACAGGTTGCCCTGTGCATTGCTGGGGAGGCCCTGGCACGTCAGAGTTTCCCATGGGCCCAGCTACAGCCTTCTCCCTCTTAGGCCATGCACAGATCCTCTCCAGAGCTACGCTGTGTGTGGAAGTTCGCAAGGTGTGGCATGTGCTTGTCTTTCACTGCTTGGAACCTGCACACACCCAGACTGTGTGTGTCAACATTCACAGTGGGGCCTGATGGCAAGCAATCCTTAGCCCACTGCAAAGCGGGAGAGAGGCGGCCTTTCTGCTCAGGGCCAAACACCCTGCTGCTAGTCTGCTTCCCTGCGGGCTAACCTCTGTGAGGGAAAGGCCGTCTGGGCCCTGAAACGCAAGCACCTGGCCACCCACTCCTAGGTGCTCCTTTGCAACGCTGTCTTTTGGAAAGGCATCCTTCTCCTGGAGCCACCGTGTGAGCTGCCTTTGGAAGCCCACAAGAGGCAGGAAGCAGCTTGCAGGAAACCTGGCTCATTGAGGGCCTTGCCCTTGAATATGCTTTGCAAGGAGGCAAGGAGGCCTCGGGTCCACTCGCTTTTCCAATGGGGAACAGCGAGTGCTGAAGAGCTCTGTTCTGGCTCCAAGGCAGCCTGCAGCTCAGGCGCCCGTGGAATGGGCTTGGTTGGTAGAGCACAGCCCTCAGCAGGGCTCTCCAGTGTGTCTAGCCAGAGAGCCCCGTGCTTTGAACCGGCCTCAGGAATGCAGCTCTAGGGAGCTTTCCCCCTCCCTGCTTGCCTGTCTGGGTGACCACCTTGGAGAGGCCTGCTCCAAACTCGGGCTTTGGCCTTCACGCTGAGATCTCCTCCCTGAGCTCTCTAGCTCTCCCAACAATTGGCAAGTGCACCCAGTGGCACCACACCAGACAGTCTCCCTGAGCATGGCTAGGCCAGGCCTAGTCCCCGTGTCCCCTTGGTCTCTCTCGGCCTTTGCCTCCCTTAGGCCCTCCACTGCATGTCGACCCCCTGGGGTGCAAGGGGTCTTCCTGGAATGGCCAGTGTGTGGCGTGTGTCTTTTGGTGGCTCCGAGACTGCCTCCACAGAGGCTGGCTGGCAAGGGGAACACTGGGGCTGAGAGGAAAATCAGCATTGTGCGTCCGGGGCAGCAGGCTAGCTGTGGCTTCCAAACTGCCTGCATAGCCCCCGTGTGGCCGTCTCCTCTTCCCTGGTGGAAAGCCTCCCTGAGAACTTAGGAGGCTAGCTGAAAGACACAGGTGCTTTCCATTCCTTGCTAGGACTTCAGCGACAGCACACGCTCTCTGACTGGTGAGTTGGCACCTTCACCAGAGGCCTCCCAGGGAGCTGCCCCATCCCCATCCAGAAAGGAAACCAGCCGTTGGCAAGCAAACTCAGGCAGAGAAGTCTTGCCAGGAGAGAGGTTTCCCGAAGGATCCCATTCTTCAGTCCACACCCTTTTCCATGGGGGAAGCCGGGGTGTCCCAAATCTCTCCCACGCTTCAGAACCCCCTCCAGCAGCAGGGAGGCTTGCAGTCACCGTTGGGTGCCAAGGGGTGTTCCAGGCAGGCAGCTCTCCATGGAGAGAAAGGCTTCCCAGCTAGCAAGCTGCCTCAGGAGCATTGCTGGAGTGCGGGTGTGAGTACCCGTGGGGTCGCCTTGAGGGTGGCTCCTGGAGCTGCATGGACGCAAACCCCGTACTGAGCACACACCCAGGCAAGACTTAGCACACGTCTCAGCACCTCAAGCAGATCATGGCAGATGCCTCCTGCCTGCACTCAATAGACAGGTTGCCCTGTGCATTGCTGGGGAGGCCCTGGCACGTCAGAGTTTCCCATGGGCCCAGCTACAGCCTTCTCCCTCTTAGGCCATGCACAGATCCTCTCCAGAGCTACGCTGTGTGTGGAAGTTCGCAAGGTGTAGCATGTGCTTCTCTTTCACTGCTTGGAACCTGCACACACCCAGACTGTGTGTGTCAACATTCACAGTGGGGCCTGATGGCAAGCAATCCTTAGCCCACTGCAAAGCGGGAGAGAGGCGGCCTTTCTGCTCAGGGCCAAACACCCTGCTGCTAGTCTGCTTCCCTGCGGGCTAACCTCTGTGAGGGAAAGGCTGTCTGGGCCCTGAAACGCAAGCACCTTTCCACCCACTCCTAGGTGCTCCTGTGCAACGCTGTCTTTTGGAAAGGCATCCTTCTCCTGGAGCCACCGTGTGAGCTGCCTTTGGAAGCCCACAAGAGGCAGGAAGCAGCTTGCAGGAAACCTTGCTCATTGAGGGCCTTGCCCTTGAATATGCTTTGCAAGGAGGCAAGGAGGCCTCGGGTCCACTCGCTTTTCCAATGGGGAACAGCGAGTGCTGAAGAGCTCTGTTCTGGCTCCAAGGCAGCCTGCAGCTCAGGCGCCCGTGGAATGGGCTTGGTTGGTAGAGCACAGCCCTCAGCAGGGCTCTCCAGTGTGTCTAGCCAGAGAGCCCCGTGCTTTGAACCGGCCTCAGGAATGCAGCTCTAGGGAGCTTTCCCCCTCCCTGCTTGCCTGTCTGGGTGACCACCTTGGAGAGGCCTGCTCCAAACTCGGGCTTTGGCCTTCACGCTGAGATCTCCTCCCTGAGCTCTCTAGCTCTCCCAACAATTGGCAAGTGCACCCAGTGGCACCACACCAGACAGTCTCCCTGAGCATGGCTAGGCCAGGCCTAGTCCATGTGTCCCCTTGGTCTCTCTCGGCCTTTGCCTCCCTTAGGCCCTCCACTGCATGTCGACCCCCTGGGGTGCAAGGGGTCTTCCTGGAATGGCCAGTGTGTGGCGTGTGTCTTTTGGTGGCTCCGAGACTGCCTCCACAGAGGCTGGCTGGCAAGGGGAACACTGGGGCTGAGAGGAAAATCAGCATTGTGCGTCCGGGGCAGCAGGCTAGCTGTGGCTTCCAAACTGCCTGCATAGCCCCCGTGTGGCCGTCTCCTCTTCCCTGGTGGAAAGCCTCCCTGAGAACTTAGGAGGCTAGCTGAAAGACACAGGTGCTTTCCATTCCTTGCTAGGACTTCACCGACAGCCCTCGCTCTCTGACTGGTGAGTTGGCACCTTCACCAGAGGCCTCCCAGGGAGCTGCCCCATCCCCATCCAGAAAGGAAACCAGCCGTTGGCAAGCAAACTCAGGCAGAGAAGTCTTGCCAGGGGAGAGGTTTCCCGAAGGATCCCATGCTTCAGTTCACACCCTTTTCCATGGGGGAAGCCGGGGTGTCCCAAATCTCTCCCACGCTTCAGAACCTCCTCCAGCAGCAGGGAGGCTTGCAGTCACCGTTGGGTGCCAAGGGGTGTTCCAGGCAGGCAGCTCTCCATGGAGAGAAAGGCTTCCCAGCTAGCAAGCTGCCTCAGGAGCATTGCTGGAGTGCGGGTGTGAGTACCCGTGGGGTCGCCTTGAGGGTGGCTCCTGGAGCTGCATGGACGCAAACCCCGTACTGAGCACACACCCAGGCAAGACTTAGCACACGTCTCAGCACCTCAAGCAGATCATGGCAGATGCCTCCTGCCTGCACTCAATAGACAGGTTGCCCTGTGCATTGCTGGGGAGGCCCTGGCACGTCAGAGTTTCCCATGGGCCCAGCTACAGCCTTCTCCCTCTTAGGCCATGCACAGATCCTCTCCAGAGCTACGCTGTGTGTGGAAGTTCGCAAGGTGTGGCATGTGCTTCTCTTTCACTGCTTGGAACCTGCACACACCCAGACTGTGTGTGTCAACATTCACAGTGGGGCCTGATGGCAAGCAATCCTTAGCCCACTGCAAAGCGGGAGAGAGGCGGCCTTTCTGCTCAGGGCCAAACACCCTGCTGCTAGTCTGCTTCCCTGCGGGCTAACCTCTGTGAGGGAAAGGCCGTCTGGGCCCTGAAACGCAAGCACCTGGCCACCCACTCCTAGGTGCTCCTTTGCAACGCTGTCTTTTGGAAAGGCATCCTTCTCCTGGAGCCACCGTGTGAGCTGCCTTTGGAAGCCCACAAGAGGCAGGAAGCAGCTTGCAGGAAACCTGGCTCATTGAGGGCCTTGCCCTTGAATATGCTTTGCAAGGAGGCAAGGAGGCCTCGGGTCCACTCGCTTTTCCAATGGGGAACAGCGAGTGCTGAAGAGCTCTGTTCTGGCTCCAAGGCAGCCTGCAGCTCAGGCGCCCGTGGAATGGGCTTGGTTGGTAGAGCACAGCCCTCAGCAGGGCTCTCCAGTGTGTCTAGCCAGAGAGCCCCGTGCTTTGAACCGGCCTCAGGAATGCAGCTCTAGGGAGCTTTCCCCCTCCCTGCTTGCCTGTCTGGGTGACCACCTTGGAGAGGCCTGCTCCAAACTCGGGCTTTGGCCTTCACGCTGAGATCTCCTCCCTGAGCTCTCTAGCTCTCCCAACAATTGGCAAGTGCACCCAGTGGCACCACACCAGACAGTCTCCCTGAGCATGGCTAGGCCAGGCCTAGTCCCCGTGTCCCCTTGGTCTCTCTCGGCCTTTGCCTCCCTTAGGCCCTCCACTGCATGTCGACCCCCTGGGGTGCAAGGGGTCTTCCTGGAATGGCCAGTGTGTGGCGTGTGTCTTTTGGTGGCTCCGAGACTGCCTCCACAGAGGCTGGCTGGCAAGGGGAACACTGGGGCTGAGAGGAAAATCAGCATTGTGCGTCCGGGGCAGCAGGCTAGCTGTGGCTTCCAAACTGCCTGCATAGCCCCCGTGTGGCCGTCTCCTCTTCCCTGGTGGAAAGCCTCCCTGAGAACTTAGGAGGCTAGCTGAAAGACACAGGTGCTTTCCATTCCTTGCTAGGACTTCAGCGACAGCACACGCTCTCTGACTGGTGAGTTGGCACCTTCACCAGAGGCCTCCCAGGGAGCTGCCCCATCCCCATCCAGAAAGGAAACCAGCCGTTGGCAAGCAAACTCAGGCAGAGAAGTCTTGCCAGGAGAGAGGTTTCCCGAAGGATCCCATGCTTCAGTCCACACCCTTTTCCATGGGGGAAGCCGGGGTGTCCCAAATCTCTCCCACGCTTCAGAACCCCCTCCAGCAGCAGGGAGGCTTGCAGTCACCGTTGGGTGCCAAGGGGTGTTCCAGGCAGGCAGCTCTCCATGGAGAGAAAGGCTTCCCAGCTAGCAAGCTGCCTCAGGAGCATTGCTGGAGTGCGGGTGTGAGTACCCGTGGGGTCGCCTTGAGGGTGGCTCCTGGAGCTGCATGGACGCAAACCCCGTACTGAGCACACACCCAGGCAAGACTTAGCACACGTCTCAGCACCTCAAGCAGATCATGGCAGATGCCTCCTGCCTGCACTCAATAGACAGGTTGCCCTGTGCATTGCTGGGGAGGCCCTGGCACGTCAGAGTTTCCCATGGGCCCAGCTACAGCCTTCTCCCTCTTAGGCCATGCACAGATCCTCTCCAGAGCTACGCTGTGTGTGGAAGTTCGCAAGGTGTAGCATGTGCTTCTCTTTCACTGCTTGGAACCTGCACACACCCAGACTGTGTGTGTCAACATTCACAGTGGGGCCTGATGGCAAGCAATCCTTAGCCCACTGCAAAGCGGGAGAGAGGCGGCCTTTCTGCTCAGGGCCAAACACCCTGCTGCTAGTCTGCTTCCCTGCGGGCTAACCTCTGTGAGGGAAAGGCCGTCTGGGCCCTGAAACGCAAGCACCTGGCCACCCACTCCTAGGTGCTCCTTTGCAACGCTGTCTTTTGGAAAGGCATCCTTCTCCTGGAGCCACCGTGTGAGCTGCCTTTGGAAGCCCACAAGAGGCAGGAAGCAGCTTGCAGGAAACCTTGCTCATTGAGGGCCTTGCCCTTGAATATGCTTTGCAAGGAGGCAAGGAGGCCTCGGGTCCACTCGCTTTTCCAATGGGGAACAGCGAGTGCTGAAGAGCTCTGTTCTGGCTCCAAGGCAGCCTGCAGCTCAGGCGCCCGTGGAATGGGCTTGGTTGGTAGAGCACAGCCCTCAGCAGGGCTCTCCAGTGTGTCTAGCCAGAGAGCCCCGTGCTTTGAACCGGCCTCAGGAATGCAGCTCTAGGGAGCTTTCCCCCTCCCTGCTTGCCTGTCTGGGTGACCACCTTGGAGAGGCCTGCTCCAAACTCGGGCTTTGGCCTTCACGCTGAGATCTCCTCCCTGAGCTCTCTAGCTCTCCCAACAATTGGCAAGTGCACCCAGTGGCACCACACCAGACAGTCTCCCTGAGCATGGCTAGGCCAGGCCTAGTCCATGTGTCCCCTTGGTCTCTCTCGGCCTTTGCCTCCCTTAGGCCCTCCACTGCATGTCGACCCCCTGGGGTGCAAGGGGTCTTCCTGGAATGGCCAGTGTGTGGCGTGTGTCTTTTGGTGGCTCCGAGACTGCCTCCACAGAGGCTGGCTGGCAAGGGGAACACTGGGGCTGAGAGGAAAATCAGCATTGTGCGTCCGGGGCAGCAGGCTAGCTGTGGCTTCCAAACTGCCTGCATAGCCCCCGTGTGGCCGTCTCCTCTTCCCTGGTGGAAAGCCTCCCTGAGAACTTAGGAGGCTAGCTGAAAGACACAGGTGCTTTCCATTCCTTGCTAGGACTTCACCGACAGCCCTCGCTCTCTGACTGGTGAGTTGGCACCTTCACCAGAGGCCTCCCAGGGAGCTGCCCCATCCCCATCCAGAAAGGAAACCAGCCGTTGGCAAGCAAACTCAGGCAGAGAAGTCTTGCCAGGGGAGAGGTTTCCCGAAGGATCCCATGCTTCAGTTCACACCCTTTTCCATGGGGGAAGCCGGGGTGTCCCAAATCTCTCCCACGCTTCAGAACCTCCTCCAGCAGCAGGGAGGCTTGCAGTCACCGTTGGGTGCCAAGGGGTGTTCCAGGCAGGCAGCTCTCCATGGAGAGAAAGGCTTCCCAGCTAGCAAGCTGCCTCAGGAGCATTGCTGGAGTGCAGGTGTGAGTACCCGTGGGGTCGCCTTGAGGGTGGCTCCTGGAGCTGCATGGACGCAAACCCCGTACTGAGCACACACCCAGGCAAGACTTAGCACACGTCTCAGCACCTCAAGCAGATCATGGCAGATGCCTCCTGCCTGCACTCAATAGACAGGTTGCCCTGTGCATTGCTGGGGAGGCCCTGGCACGTCAGAGTTTCCCATGGGCCCAGCTACAGCCTTCTCCCTCTTAGGCCATGCACAGATCCTCTCCAGAGCTACGCTGTGTGTGGAAGTTCGCAAGGTGTGGCATGTGCTTCTCTTTCACTGCTTGGAACCTGCACACACCCAGACTGTGTGTGTCAACATTCACAGTGGGGCCTGATGGCAAGCAATCCTTAGCCCACTGCAAAGCGGGAGAGAGGCGGCCTTTCTGCTCAGGGCCAAACACCCTGCTGCTAGTCTGCTTCCCTGCGGGCTAACCTCTGTGAGGGAAAGGCCGTCTGGGCCCTGAAACGCAAGCACCTGGCCACCCACTCCTAGGTGCTCCTTTGCAACGCTGTCTTTTGGAAAGGCATCCTTCTCCTGGAGCCACCGTGTGAGCTGCCTTTGGAAGCCCACAAGAGGCAGGAAGCAGCTTGCAGGAAACCTGGCTCATTGAGGGCCTTGCCCTTGAATATGCTTTGCAAGGAGGCAAGGAGGCCTCGGGTCCACTCGCTTTTCCAATGGGGAACAGCGAGTGCTGAAGAGCTCTGTTCTGGCTCCAAGGCAGCCTGCAGCTCAGGCGCCCGTGGAATGGGCTTGGTTGGTAGAGCACAGCCCTCAGCAGGGCTCTCCAGTGTGTCTAGCCAGAGAGCCCCGTGCTTTGAACCGGCCTCAGGAATGCAGCTCTAGGGAGCTTTCCCCCTCCCTGCTTGCCTGTCTGGGTGACCACCTTGGAGAGGCCTGCTCCAAACTCGGGCTTTGGCCTTCACGCTGAGATCTCCTCCCTGAGCTCTCTAGCTCTCCCAACAATTGGCAAGTGCACCCAGTGGCACCACACCAGACAGTCTCCCTGAGCATGGCTAGGCCAGGCCTAGTCCCCGTGTCCCCTTGGTCTCTCTCGGCCTTTGCCTCCCTTAGGCCCTCCACTGCATGTCGACCCCCTGGGGTGCAAGGGGTCTTCCTGGAATGGCCAGTGTGTGGCGTGTGTCTTTTGGTGGCTCCGAGACTGCCTCCACAGAGGCTGGCTGGCAAGGGGAACACTGGGGCTGAGAGGAAAATCAGCATTGTGCGTCCGGGGCAGCAGGCTAGCTGTGGCTTCCAAACTGCCTGCATAGCCCCCGTGTGGCCGTCTCCTCTTCCCTGGTGGAAAGCCTCCCTGAGAACTTAGGAGGCTAGCTGAAAGACACAGGTGCTTTCCATTCCTTGCTAGGACTTCAGCGACAGCACACGCTCTCTGACTGGTGAGTTGGCACCTTCACCAGAGGCCTCCCAGGGAGCTGCCCCATCCCCATCCAGAAAGGAAACCAGCCGTTGGCAAGCAAACTCAGGCAGAGAAGTCTTGCCAGGAGAGAGGTTTCCCGAAGGATCCCATGCTTCAGTCCACACCCTTTTCCATGGGGGAAGCCGGGGTGTCCCAAATCTCTCCCACGCTTCACAACCCCCTCCAGCAGCAGGGAGGCTTGCAGTCACCGTTGGGTGCCAAGGGGTGTTCCAGGCAGGCAGCTCTCCATGGAGAGAAAGGCTTCCCAGCTAGCAAGCTGCCTCAGGAGCATTGCTGGAGTGCGGGTGTGAGTACCCGTGGGGTCGCCTTGAGGGTGGCTCCTGGAGCTGCATGGACGCAAACCCCGTACTGAGCACACACCCAGGCAAGACTTAGCACACGTCTCAGCACCTCAAGCAGATCATGGCAGATGCCTCCTGCCTGCACTCAATAGACAGGTTGCCCTGTGCATTGCTGGGGAGGCCCTGGCACGTCAGAGTTTCCCATGGGCCCAGCTACAGCCTTCTCCCTCTTAGGCCATGCACAGATCCTCTCCAGAGCTACGCTGTGTGTGGAAGTTCGCAAGGTGTAGCATGTGCTTCTCTTTCACTGCTTGGAACCTGCACACACCCAGACTGTGTGTGTCAACATTCACAGTGGGGCCTGATGGCAAGCAATCCTTAGCCCACTGCAAAGCGGGAGAGAGGCGGCCTTTCTGCTCAGGGCCAAACACCCTGCTGCTAGTCTGCTTCCCTGCGGGCTAACCTCTGTGAGGGAAAGGCCGTCTGGGCCCTGAAACGCAAGCACCTGGCCACCCACTCCTAGGTGCTCCTTTGCAACGCTGTCTTTTGGAAAGGCATCCTTCTCCTGGAGCCACCGTGTGAGCTGCCTTTGGAAGCCCACAAGAGGCAGGAAGCAGCTTGCAGGAAACCTTGCTCATTGAGGGCCTTGCCCTTGAATATGCTTTGCAAGGAGGCAAGGAGGCCTCGGGTCCACTCGCTTTTCCAATGGGGAACAGCGAGTGCTGAAGAGCTCTGTTCTGGCTCCAAGGCAGCCTGCAGCTCAGGCGCCCGTGGAATGGGCTTGGTTGGTAGAGCACAGCCCTCAGCAGGGCTCTCCAGTGTGTCTAGCCAGAGAGCCCCGTGCTTTGAACCGGCCTCAGGAATGCAGCTCTAGGGAGCTTTCCCCCTCCCTGCTTGCCTGTCTGGGTGACCACCTTGGAGAGGCCTGCTCCAAACTCGGGCTTTGGCCTTCACGCTGAGATCTCCTCCCTGAGCTCTCTAGCTCTCCCAACAATTGGCAAGTGCACCCAGTGGCACCACACCAGACAGTCTCCCTGAGCATGGCTAGGCCAGGCCTAGTCCCCGTGTCCCCTTGGTCTCTCTCGGCCTTTGCCTCCCTTAGGCCCTCCACTGCATGTCGACCCCCTGGGGTGCAAGGGGTCTTCCTGGAATGGCCAGTGTGTGGCGTGTGTCTTTTGGTGGCTCCGAGACTGCCTCCACAGAGGCTGGCTGGCAAGGGGAACACTGGGGCTGAGAGGAAAATCAGCATTGTGCGTCCGGGGCAGCAGGCTAGCTGTGGCTTCCAAACTGCCTGCATAGCCCCCGTGTGGCCGTCTCCTCTTCCCTGGTGGAAAGCCTCCCTGAGAACTTAGGAGGCTAGCTGAAAGACACAGGTGCTTTCCATTCCTTGCTAGGACTTCACCGACAGCCCTCGCTCTCTGACTGGTGAGTTGGCACCTTCACCAGAGGCCTCCCAGGGAGCTGCCCCATCCCCATCCAGAAAGGAAACCAGCCGTTGGCAAGCAAACTCAGGCAGAGAAGTCTTGCCAGGGGAGAGGTTTCCCGAAGGATCCCATGCTTCAGTTCACACCCTTTTCCATGGGGGAAGCCGGGGTGTCCCAAATCTCTCCCACGCTTCAGAACCTCCTCCAGCAGCAGGGAGGCTTGCAGTCACCGTTGGGTGCCAAGGGGTGTTCCAGGCAGGCAGCTCTCCATGGAGAGAAAGGCTTCCCAGCTAGCAAGCTGCCTCAGGAGCATTGCTGGAGTGCGGGTGTGAGTACCCGTGGGGTCGCCTTGAGGGTGGCTCCTGGAGCTGCATGGACGCAAACCCCGTACTGAGCACACACCCAGGCAAGACTTAGCACACGTCTCAGCACCTCAAGCAGATCATGGCAGATGCCTCCTGCCTGCACTCAATAGACAGGTTGCCCTGTGCATTGCTGGGGAGGCCCTGGCACGTCAGAGTTTCCCATGGGCCCAGCTACAGCCTTCTCCCTCTTAGGCCATGCACAGATCCTCTCCAGAGCTACGCTGTGTGTGGAAGTTCGCAAGGTGTGGCATGTGCTTGTCTTTCACTGCTTGGAACCTGCACACACCCAGACTGTGTGTGTCAACATTCACAGTGGGGCCTGATGGCAAGCAATCCTTAGCCCACTGCAAAGCGGGAGAGAGGCGGCCTTTCTGCTCAGGGCCAAACACCCTGCTGCTAGTCTGCTTCCCTGCGGGCTAACCTCTGTGAGGGAAAGGCCGTCTGGGCCCTGAAACGCAAGCACCTGGCCACCCACTCCTAGGTGCTCCTTTGCAACGCTGTCTTTTGGAAAGGCATCCTTCTCCTGGAGCCACCGTGTGAGCTGCCTTTGGAAGCCCACAAGAGGCAGGAAGCAGCTTGCAGGAAACCTGGCTCATTGAGGGCCTTGCCCTTGAATATGCTTTGCAAGGAGGCAAGGAGGCCTCGGGTCCACTCGCTTTTCCAATGGGGAACAGCGAGTGCTGAAGAGCTCTGTTCTGGCTCCAAGGCAGCCTGCAGCTCAGGCGCCCGTGGAATGGGCTTGGTTGGTAGAGCACAGCCCTCAGCAGGGCTCTCCAGTGTGTCTAGCCAGAGAGCCCCGTGCTTTGAACCGGCCTCAGGAATGCAGCTCTAGGGAGCTTTCCCCCTCCCTGCTTGCCTGTCTGGGTGACCACCTTGGAGAGGCCTGCTCCAAACTCGGGCTTTGGCCTTCACGCTGAGATCTCCTCCCTGAGCTCTCTAGCTCTCCCAACAATTGGCAAGTGCACCCAGTGGCACCACACCAGACAGTCTCCCTGAGCATGGCTAGGCCAGGCCTAGTCCCCGTGTCCCCTTGGTCTCTCTCGGCCTTTGCCTCCCTTAGGCCCTCCACTGCATGTCGACCCCCTGGGGTGCAAGGGGTCTTCCTGGAATGGCCAGTGTGTGGCGTGTGTCTTTTGGTGGCTCCGAGACTGCCTCCACAGAGGCTGGCTGGCAAGGGGAACACTGGGGCTGAGAGGAAAATCAGCATTGTGCGTCCGGGGCAGCAGGCTAGCTGTGGCTTCCAAACTGCCTGCATAGCCCCCGTGTGGCCGTCTCCTCTTCCCTGGTGGAAAGCCTCCCTGAGAACTTAGGAGGCTAGCTGAAAGACACAGGTGCTTTCCATTCCTTGCTAGGACTTCACCGACAGCCCTCGCTCTCTGACTGGTGAGTTGGCACCTTCACCAGAGGCCTCCCAGGGAGCTGCCCCATCCCCATCCAGAAAGGAAACCAGCCGTTGGCAAGCAAACTCAGGCAGAGAAGTCTTGCCAGGGGAGAGGTTTCCCGAAGGATCCCATGCTTCAGTTCACACCCTTTTCCATGGGGGAAGCCGGGGTGTCCCAAATCTCTCCCACGCTTCAGAACCTCCTCCAGCAGCAGGGAGGCTTGCAGTCACCGTTGGGTGCCAAGGGGTGTTCCAGGCAGGCAGCTCTCCATGGAGAGAAAGGCTTCCCAGCTAGCAAGCTGCCTCAGGAGCATTGCTGGAGTGCGGGTGTGAGTACCCGTGGGGTCGCCTTGAGGGTGGCTCCTGGAGCTGCATGGACGCAAACCCCGTACTGAGCACACACCCAGGCAAGACTTAGCACACGTCTCAGCACCTCAAGCAGATCATGGCAGATGCCTCCTGCCTGCACTCAATAGACAGGTTGCCCTGTGCATTGCTGGGGAGGCCCTGGCACGTCAGAGTTTCCCATGGGCCCAGCTACAGCCTTCTCCCTCTTAGGCCATGCACAGATCCTCTCCAGAGCTACGCTGTGTGTGGAAGTTCGCAAGGTGTGGCATGTGCTTGTCTTTCACTGCTTGGAACCTGCACACACCCAGACTGTGTGTGTCAACATTCACAGTGGGGCCTGATGGCAAGCAATCCTTAGCCCACTGCAAAGCGGGAGAGAGGCGGCCTTTCTGCTCAGGGCCAAACACCCTGCTGCAAGTCTGCTTCCCTGCGGGCTAACCTCTGTGAGGGAAAGGCCGTCTGGGCCCTGAAACGCAAGCACCTGGCCACCCACTCCTAGGTGCTCCTTTGCAACGCTGTCTTTTGGAAAGGCATCCTTCTCCTGGAGCCACCGTGTGAGCTGCCTTTGGAAGCCCACAAGAGGCAGGAAGCAGCTTGCAGGAAACCTGGCTCATTGAGGGCCTTGCCCTTGAATATGCTTTGCAAGGAGGCAAGGAGGCCTCGGGTCCACTCGCTTTTCCAATGGGGAACAGCGAGTGCTGAAGAGCTCTGTTCTGGCTCCAAGGCAGCCTGCAGCTCAGGCGCCCGTGGAATGGGCTTGGTTGGTAGAGCACAGCCCTCAGCAGGGCTCTCCAGTGTGTCTAGCCAGAGAGCCCCGTGCTTTGAACCGGCCTCAGGAATGCAGCTCTAGGGAGCTTTCCCCCTCCCTGCTTGCCTGTCTGGGTGACCACCTTGGAGAGGCCTGCTCCAAACTCGGGCTTTGGCCTTCACGCTGAGATCTCCTCCCTGAGCTCTCTAGCTCTCCCAACAATTGGCAAGTGCACCCAGTGGCACCACACCAGACAGTCTCCCTGAGCATGGCTAGGCCAGGCCTAGTCCCCGTGTCCCCTTGGTCTCTCTCGGCCTTTGCCTCCCTTAGGCCCTCCACTGCATGTCGACCCCCTGGGGTGCAAGGGGTCTTCCTGGAATGGCCAGTGTGTGGCGTGTGTCTTTTGGTGGCTCCGAGACTGCCTCCACAGAGGCTGGCTGGCAAGGGGAACACTGGGGCTGAGAGGAAAATCAGCATTGTGCGTCCGGGGCAGCAGGCTAGCTGTGGCTTCCAAACTGCCTGCATAGCCCCCGTGTGGCCGTCTCCTCTTCCCTGGTGGAAAGCCTCCCTGAGAACTTAGGAGGCTAGCTGAAAGACACAGGTGCTTTCCATTCCTTGCTAGGACTTCAGCGACAGCACACGCTCTCTGACTGGTGAGTTGGCACCTTCACCAGAGGCCTCCCAGGGAGCTGCCCCATCCCCATCCAGAAAGGAAACCAGCCGTTGGCAAGCAAACTCAGGCAGAGAAGTCTTGCCAGGAGAGAGGTTTCCCGAAGGATCCCATGCTTCAGTCCACACCCTTTTCCATGGGGGAAGCCGGGGTGTCCCAAATCTCTCCCACGCTTCAGAACCCCCTCCAGCAGCAGGGAGGCTTGCAGTCACCGTTGGGTGCCAAGGGGTGTTCCAGACAGGCAGCTCTCCATGGAGAGAAAGGCTTCCCAGCTAGCAAGCTGCCTCAGGAGCATTGCTGGAGTGCGGGTGTGAGTACCCGTGGGGTCGCCTTGAGGGTGGCTCCTGGAGCTGCATGGACGCAAACCCCGTACTGAGCACACACCCAGGCAAGACTTAGCACACGTCTCAGCACCTCAAGCAGATCATGGCAGATGCCTCCTGCCTGCACTCAATAGACAGGTTGCCCTGTGCATTGCTGGGGAGGCCCTGGCACGTCAGAGTTTCCCATGGGCCCAGCTACAGCCTTCTCCCTCTTAGGCCATGCACAGATCCTCTCCAGAGCTACGCTGTGTGTGGAAGTTCGCAAGGTGTAGCATGTGCTTGTCTTTCACTGCTTGGAACCTGCACACACCCAGACTGTGTGTGTCAACATTCACAGTGGGGCCTGATGGCAAGCAATCCTTAGCCCACTGCAAAGCGGGAGAGAGGCGGCCTTTCTGCTCAGGGCCAAACACCCTGCTGCTAGTCTGCTTCCCTGCGGGCTAACCTCTGTGAGGGAAAGGCCGTCTGGGCCCTGAAACGCAAGCACCTGGCCACCCACTCCTAGGTGCTCCTTTGCAACGCTGTCTTTTGGAAAGGCATCCTTCTCCTGGAGCCACCGTGTGAGCTGCCTTTGGAAGCCCACAAGAGGCAGGAAGCAGCTTGCAGGAAACCTTGCTCATTGAGGGCCTTGCCCTTGAATATGCTTTGCAAGGAGGCAAGGAGGCCTCGGGTCCACTCGCTTTTCCAATGGGGAACAGCGAGTGCTGAAGAGCTCTGTTCTGGCTCCAAGGCAGCCTGCAGCTCAGGCGCCCGTGGAATGGGCTTGGTTGGTAGAGCACAGCCCTCAGCAGGGCTCTCCAGTGTGTCTAGCCAGAGAGCCCCGTGCTTTGAACCGGCCTCAGGAATGCAGCTCTAGGGAGCTTTCCCCCTCCCTGCTTGCCTGTCTGGGTGACCACCTTGGAGAGGCCTGCTCCAAACTCGGGCTTTGGCCTTCACGCTGAGATCTCCTCCCTGAGCTCTCTAGCTCTCCCAACAATTGGCAAGTGCACCCAGTGGCACCACACCAGACAGTCTCCCTGAGCATGGCTAGGCCAGGCCTAGTCCATGTGTCCCCTTGGTCTCTCTCGGCCTTTGCCTCCCTTAGGCCCTCCACTGCATGTCGACCCCCTGGGGTGCAAGGGGTCTTCCTGGAATGGCCAGTGTGTGGCGTGTGTCTTTTGGTGGCTCCGAGACTGCCTCCACAGAGGCTGGCTGGCAAGGGGAACACTGGGGCTGAGAGGAAAATCAGCATTGTGCGTCCGGGGCAGCAGGCTAGCTGTGGCTTCCAAACTGCCTGCATAGCCCCCGTGTGGCCGTCTCCTCTTCCCTGGTGGAAAGCCTCCCTGAGAACTTAGGAGGCTAGCTGAAAGACACAGGTGCTTTCCATTCCTTGCTAGGACTTCACCGACAGCCCTCGCTCTCTGACTGGTGAGTTGGCACCTTCACCAGAGGCCTCCCAGGGAGCTGCCCCATCCCCATCCAGAAAGGAAACCAGCCGTTGGCAAGCAAACTCAGGCAGAGAAGTCTTGCCAGGGGAGAGGTTTCCCGAAGGATCCCATGCTTCAGTTCACACCCTTTTCCATGGGGGAAGCCGGGGTGTCCCAAATCTCTCCCACGCTTCAGAACCTCCTCCAGCAGCAGGGAGGCTTGCAGTCACCGTTGGGTGCCAAGGGGTGTTCCAGGCAGGCAGCTCTCCATGGAGAGAAAGGCTTCCCAGCTAGCAAGCTGCCTCAGGAGCATTGCTGGAGTGCAGGTGTGAGTACCCGTGGGGTCGCCTTGAGGGTGGCTCCTGGAGCTGCATGGACGCAAACCCCGTACTGAGCACACACCCAGGCAAGACTTAGCACACGTCTCAGCACCTCAAGCAGATCATGGCAGATGCCTCCTGCCTGCACTCAATAGACAGGTTGCCCTGTGCATTGCTGGGGAGGCCCTGGCACGTCAGAGTTTCCCATGGGCCCAGCTACAGCCTTCTCCCTCTTAGGCCATGCACAGATCCTCTCCAGAGCTACGCTGTGTGTGGAAGTTCGCAAGGTGTGGCATGTGCTTGTCTTTCACTGCTTGGAACCTGCACACACCCAGACTGTGTGTGTCAACATTCACAGTGGGGCCTGATGGCAAGCAATCCTTAGCCCACTGCAAAGCGGGAGAGAGGCGGCCTTTCTGCTCAGGGCCAAACACCCTGCTGCTAGTCTGCTTCCCTGCGGGCTAACCTCTGTGAGGGAAAGGCCGTCTGGGCCCTGAAACGCAAGCACCTGGCCACCCACTCCTAGGTGCTCCTTTGCAACGCTGTCTTTTGGAAAGGCATCCTTCTCCTGGAGCCACCGTGTGAGCTGCCTTTGGAAGCCCACAAGAGGCAGGAAGCAGCTTGCAGGAAACCTGGCTCATTGAGGGCCTTGCCCTTGAATATGCTTTGCAAGGAGGCAAGGAGGCCTCGGGTCCACTCGCTTTTCCAATGGGGAACAGCGAGTGCTGAAGAGCTCTGTTCTGGCTCCAAGGCAGCCTGCAGCTCAGGCGCCCGTGGAATGGGCTTGGTTGGTAGAGCACAGCCCTCAGCAGGGCTCTCCAGTGTGTCTAGCCAGAGAGCCCCGTGCTTTGAACCGGCCTCAGGAATGCAGCTCTAGGGAGCTTTCCCCCTCCCTGCTTGCCTGTCTGGGTGACCACCTTGGAGAGGCCTGCTCCAAACTCGGGCTTTGGCCTTCACGCTGAGATCTCCTCCCTGAGCTCTCTAGCTCTCCCAACAATTGGCAAGTGCACCCAGTGGCACCACACCAGACAGTCTCCCTGAGCATGGCTAGGCCAGGCCTAGTCCCCGTGTCCCCTTGGTCTCTCTCGGCCTTTGCCTCCCTTAGGCCCTCCACTGCATGTCGACCCCCTGGGGTGCAAGGGGTCTTCCTGGAATGGCCAGTGTGTGGCGTGTGTCTTTTGGTGGCTCCGAGACTGCCTCCACAGAGGCTGGCTGGCAAGGGGAACACTGGGGCTGAGAGGAAAATCAGCATTGTGCGTCCGGGGCAGCAGGCTAGCTGTGGCTTCCAAACTGCCTGCATAGCCCCCGTGTGGCCGTCTCCTCTTCCCTGGTGGAAAGCCTCCCTGAGAACTTAGGAGGCTAGCTGAAAGACACAGGTGCTTTCCATTCCTTGCTAGGACTTCAGCGACAGCACACGCTCTCTGACTGGTGAGTTGGCACCTTCACCAGAGGCCTCCCAGGGAGCTGCCCCATCCCCATCCAGAAAGGAAACCAGCCGTTGGCAAGCAAACTCAGGCAGAGAAGTCTTGCCAGGAGAGAGGTTTCCCGAAGGATCCCATGCTTCAGTCCACACCCTTTTCCATGGGGGAAGCCGGGGTGTCCCAAATCTCTCCCACGCTTCAGAACCCCCTCCAGCAGCAGGGAGGCTTGCAGTCACCGTTGGGTGCCAAGGGGTGTTCCAGGCAGGCAGCTCTCCATGGAGAGAAAGGCTTCCCAGCTAGCAAGCTGCCTCAGGAGCATTGCTGGAGTGCGGGTGTGAGTACCCGTGGGGTCGCCTTGAGGGTGGCTCCTGGAGCTGCATGGACGCAAACCCCGTACTGAGCACACACCCAGGCAAGACTTAGCACACGTCTCAGCACCTCAAGCAGATCATGGCAGATGCCTCCTGCCTGCACTCAATAGACAGGTTGCCCTGTGCATTGCTGGGGAGGCCCTGGCACGTCAGAGTTTCCCATGGGCCCAGCTACAGCCTTCTCCCTCTTAGGCCATGCACAGATCCTCTCCAGAGCTACGCTGTGTGTGGAAGTTCGCAAGGTGTAGCATGTGCTTCTCTTTCACTGCTTGGAACCTGCACACACCCAGACTGTGTGTGTCAACATTCACAGTGGGGCCTGATGGCAAGCAATCCTTAGCCCACTGCAAAGCGGGAGAGAGGCGGCCTTTCTGCTCAGGGCCAAACACCCTGCTGCTAGTCTGCTTCCCTGCGGGCTAACCTCTGTGAGGGAAAGGCCGTCTGGGCCCTGAAACGCAAGCACCTGGCCACCCACTCCTAGGTGCTCCTTTGCAACGCTGTCTTTTGGAAAGGCATCCTTCTCCTGGAGCCACCGTGTGAGCTGCCTTTGGAAGCCCACAAGAGGCAGGAAGCAGCTTGCAGGAAACCTTGCTCATTGAGGGCCTTGCCCTTGAATATGCTTTGCAAGGAGGCAAGGAGGCCTCGGGTCCACTCGCTTTTCCAATGGGGAACAGCGAGTGCTGAAGAGCTCTGTTCTGGCTCCAAGGCAGCCTGCAGCTCAGGCGCCCGTGGAATGGGCTTGGTTGGTAGAGCACAGCCCTCAGCAGGGCTCTCCAGTGTGTCTAGCCAGAGAGCCCCGTGCTTTGAACCGGCCTCAGGAATGCAGCTCTAGGGAGCTTTCCCCCTCCCTGCTTGCCTGTCTGGGTGACCACCTTGGAGAGGCCTGCTCCAAACTCGGGCTTTGGCCTTCACGCTGAGATCTCCTCCCTGAGCTCTCTAGCTCTCCCAACAATTGGCAAGTGCACCCAGTGGCACCACACCAGACAGTCTCCCTGAGCATGGCTAGGCCAGGCCTAGTCCCCGTGTCCCCTTGGTCTCTCTCGGCCTTTGCCTCCCTTAGGCCCTCCACTGCATGTCGACCCCCTGGGGTGCAAGGGGTCTTCCTGGAATGGCCAGTGTGTGGCGTGTGTCTTTTGGTGGCTCCGAGACTGCCTCCACAGAGGCTGGCTGGCAAGGGGAACACTGGGGCTGAGAGGAAAATCAGCATTGTGCGTCCGGGGCAGCAGGCTAGCTGTGGCTTCCAAACTGCCTGCATAGCCCCCGTGTGGCCGTCTCCTCTTCCCTGGTGGAAAGCCTCCCTGAGAACTTAGGAGGCTAGCTGAAAGACACAGGTGCTTTCCATTCCTTGCTAGGACTTCACCGACAGCCCTCGCTCTCTGACTGGTGAGTTGGCACCTTCACCAGAGGCCTCCCAGGGAGCTGCCCCATCCCCATCCAGAAAGGAAACCAGCCGTTGGCAAGCAAACTCAGGCAGAGAAGTCTTGCCAGGGGAGAGGTTTCCCGAAGGATCCCATGCTTCAGTTCACACCCTTTTCCATGGGGGAAGCCGGGGTGTCCCAAATCTCTCCCACGCTTCAGAACCTCCTCCAGCAGCAGGGAGGCTTGCAGTCACCGTTGGGTGCCAAGGGGTGTTCCAGGCAGGCAGCTCTCCATGGAGAGAAAGGCTTCCCAGCTAGCAAGCTGCCTCAGGAGCATTGCTGGAGTGCGGGTGTGAGTACCCGTGGGGTCGCCTTGAGGGTGGCTCCTGGAGCTGCATGGACGCAAACCCCGTACTGAGCACACACCCAGGCAAGACTTAGCACACGTCTCAGCACCTCAAGCAGATCATGGCAGATGCCTCCTGCCTGCACTCAATAGACAGGTTGCCCTGTGCATTGCTGGGGAGGCCCTGGCACGTCAGAGTTTCCCATGGGCCCAGCTACAGCCTTCTCCCTCTTAGGCCATGCACAGATCCTCTCCAGAGCTACGCTGTGTGTGGAAGTTCGCAAGGTGTGGCATGTGCTTCTCTTTCACTGCTTGGAACCTGCACACACCCAGACTGTGTGTGTCAACATTCACAGTGGGGCCTGATGGCAAGCAATCCTTAGCCCACTGCAAAGCGGGAGAGAGGCGGCCTTTCTGCTCAGGGCCAAACACCCTGCTGCTAGTCTGCTTCCCTGCGGGCTAACCTCTGTGAGGGAAAGGCCGTCTGGGCCCTGAAACGCAAGCACCTGGCCACCCACTCCTAGGTGCTCCTTTGCAACGCTGTCTTTTGGAAAGGCATCCTTCTCCTGGAGCCACCGTGTGAGCTGCCTTTGGAAGCCCACAAGAGGCAGGAAGCAGCTTGCAGGAAACCTGGCTCATTGAGGGCCTTGCCCTTGAATATGCTTTGCAAGGAGGCAAGGAGGCCTCGGGTCCACTCGCTTTTCCAATGGGGAACAGCGAGTGCTGAAGAGCTCTGTTCTGGCTCCAAGGCAGCCTGCAGCTCAGGCGCCCGTGGAATGGGCTTGGTTGGTAGAGCACAGCCCTCAGCAGGGCTCTCCAGTGTGTCTAGCCAGAGAGCCCCGTGCTTTGAACCGGCCTCAGGAATGCAGCTCTAGGGAGCTTTCCCCCTCCCTGCTTGCCTGTCTGGGTGACCACCTTGGAGAGGCCTGCTCCAAACTCGGGCTTTGGCCTTCACGCTGAGATCTCCTCCCTGAGCTCTCTAGCTCTCCCAACAATTGGCAAGTGCACCCAGTGGCACCACACCAGACAGTCTCCCTGAGCATGGCTAGGCCAGGCCTAGTCCCCGTGTCCCCTTGGTCTCTCTCGGCCTTTGCCTCCCTTAGGCCCTCCACTGCATGTCGACCCCCTGGGGTGCAAGGGGTCTTCCTGGAATGGCCAGTGTGTGGCGTGTGTCTTTTGGTGGCTCCGAGACTGCCTCCACAGAGGCTGGCTGGCAAGGGGAACACTGGGGCTGAGAGGAAAATCAGCATTGTGCGTCCGGGGCAGCAGGCTAGCTGTGGCTTCCAAACTGCCTGCATAGCCCCCGTGTGGCCGTCTCCTCTTCCCTGGTGGAAAGCCTCCCTGAGAACTTAGGAGGCTAGCTGAAAGACACAGGTGCTTTCCATTCCTTGCTAGGACTTCAGCGACAGCACACGCTCTCTGACTGGTGAGTTGGCACCTTCACCAGAGGCCTCCCAGGGAGCTGCCCCATCCCCATCCAGAAAGGAAACCAGCCGTTGGCAAGCAAACTCAGGCAGAGAAGTCTTGCCAGGAGAGAGGTTTCCCGAAGGATCCCATGCTTCAGTCCACACCCTTTTCCATGGGGGAAGCCGGGGTGTCCCAAATCTCTCCCACGCTTCAGAACCCCCTCCAGCAGCAGGGAGGCTTGCAGTCACCGTTGGGTGCCAAGGGGTGTTCCAGGCAGGCAGCTCTCCATGGAGAGAAAGGCTTCCCAGCTAGCAAGCTGCCTCAGGAGCATTGCTGGAGTGCGGGTGTGAGTACCCGTGGGGTCGCCTTGAGGGTGGCTCCTGGAGCTGCATGGACGCAAACCCCGTACTGAGCACACACCCAGGCAAGACTTAGCACACGTCTCAGCACCTCAAGCAGATCATGGCAGATGCCTCCTGCCTGCACTCAATAGACAGGTTGCCCTGTGCATTGCTGGGGAGGCCCTGGCACGTCAGAGTTTCCCATGGGCCCAGCTACAGCCTTCTCCCTCTTAGGCCATGCACAGATCCTCTCCAGAGCTACGCTGTGTGTGGAAGTTCGCAAGGTGTAGCATGTGCTTGTCTTTCACTGCTTGGAACCTGCACACACCCAGACTGTGTGTGTCAACATTCACAGTGGGGCCTGATGGCAAGCAATCCTTAGCCCACTGCAAAGCGGGAGAGAGGCGGCCTTTCTGCTCAGGGCCAAACACCCTGCTGCTAGTCTGCTTCCCTGCGGGCTAACCTCTGTGAGGGAAAGGCCGTCTGGGCCCTGAAACGCAAGCACCTGGCCACCCACTCCTAGGTGCTCCTTTGCAACGCTGTCTTTTGGAAAGGCATCCTTCTCCTGGAGCCACCGTGTGAGCTGCCTTTGGAAGCCCACAAGAGGCAGGAAGCAGCTTGCAGGAAACCTTGCTCATTGAGGGCCTTGCCCTTGAATATGCTTTGCAAGGAGGCAAGGAGGCCTCGGGTCCACTCGCTTTTCCAATGGGGAACAGCGAGTGCTGAAGAGCTCTGTTCTGGCTCCAAGGCAGCCTGCAGCTCAGGCGCCCGTGGAATGGGCTTGGTTGGTAGAGCACAGCCCTCAGCAGGGCTCTCCAGTGTGTCTAGCCAGAGAGCCCCGTGCTTTGAACCGGCCTCAGGAATGCAGCTCTAGGGAGCTTTCCCCCTCCCTGCTTGCCTGTCTGGGTGACCACCTTGGAGAGGCCTGCTCCAAACTCGGGCTTTGGCCTTCACGCTGAGATCTCCTCCCTGAGCTCTCTAGCTCTCCCAACAATTGGCAAGTGCACCCAGTGGCACCACACCAGACAGTCTCCCTGAGCATGGCTAGGCCAGGCCTAGTCCATGTGTCCCCTTGGTCTCTCTCGGCCTTTGCCTCCCTTAGGCCCTCCACTGCATGTCGACCCCCTGGGGTGCAAGGGGTCTTCCTGGAATGGCCAGTGTGTGGCGTGTGTCTTTTGGTGGCTCCGAGACTGCCTCCACAGAGGCTGGCTGGCAAGGGGAACACTGGGGCTGAGAGGAAAATCAGCATTGTGCGTCCGGGGCAGCAGGCTAGCTGTGGCTTCCAAACTGCCTGCATAGCCCCCGTGTGGCCGTCTCCTCTTCCCTGGTGGAAAGCCTCCCTGAGAACTTAGGAGGCTAGCTGAAAGACACAGGTGCTTTCCATTCCTTGCTAGGACTTCACCGACAGCCCTCGCTCTCTGACTGGTGAGTTGGCACCTTCACCAGAGGCCTCCCAGGGAGCTGCCCCATCCCCATCCAGAAAGGAAACCAGCCGTTGGCAAGCAAACTCAGGCAGAGAAGTCTTGCCAGGGGAGAGGTTTCCCGAAGGATCCCATGCTTCAGTTCACACCCTTTTCCATGGGGGAAGCCGGGGTGTCCCAAATCTCTCCCACGCTTCAGAACCTCCTCCAGCAGCAGGGAGGCTTGCAGTCACCGTTGGGTGCCAAGGGGTGTTCCAGGCAGGCAGCTCTCCATGGAGAGAAAGGCTTCCCAGCTAGCAAGCTGCCTCAGGAGCATTGCTGGAGTGCAGGTGTGAGTACCCGTGGGGTCGCCTTGAGGGTGGCTCCTGGAGCTGCATGGACGCAAACCCCGTACTGAGCACACACCCAGGCAAGACTTAGCACACGTCTCAGCACCTCAAGCAGATCATGGCAGATGCCTCCTGCCTGCACTCAATAGACAGGTTGCCCTGTGCATTGCTGGGGAGGCCCTGGCACGTCAGAGTTTCCCATGGGCCCAGCTACAGCCTTCTCCCTCTTAGGCCATGCACAGATCCTCTCCAGAGCTACGCTGTGTGTGGAAGTTCGCAAGGTGTGGCATGTGCTTGTCTTTCACTGCTTGGAACCTGCACACACCCAGACTGTGTGTGTCAACATTCACAGTGGGGCCTGATGGCAAGCAATCCTTAGCCCACTGCAAAGCGGGAGAGAGGCGGCCTTTCTGCTCAGGGCCAAACACCCTGCTGCTAGTCTGCTTCCCTGCGGGCTAACCTCTGTGAGGGAAAGGCCGTCTGGGCCCTGAAACGCAAGCACCTGGCCACCCACTCCTAGGTGCTCCTTTGCAACGCTGTCTTTTGGAAAGGCATCCTTCTCCTGGAGCCACCGTGTGAGCTGCCTTTGGAAGCCCACAAGAGGCAGGAAGCAGCTTGCAGGAAACCTGGCTCATTGAGGGCCTTGCCCTTGAATATGCTTTGCAAGGAGGCAAGGAGGCCTCGGGTCCACTCGCTTTTCCAATGGGGAACAGCGAGTGCTGAAGAGCTCTGTTCTGGCTCCAAGGCAGCCTGCAGCTCAGGCGCCCGTGGAATGGGCTTGGTTGGTAGAGCACAGCCCTCAGCAGGGCTCTCCAGTGTGTCTAGCCAGAGAGCCCCGTGCTTTGAACCGGCCTCAGGAATGCAGCTCTAGGGAGCTTTCCCCCTCCCTGCTTGCCTGTCTGGGTGACCACCTTGGAGAGGCCTGCTCCAAACTCGGGCTTTGGCCTTCACGCTGAGATCTCCTCCCTGAGCTCTCTAGCTCTCCCAACAATTGGCAAGTGCACCCAGTGGCACCACACCAGACAGTCTCCCTGAGCATGGCTAGGCCAGGCCTAGTCCCCGTGTCCCCTTGGTCTCTCTCGGCCTTTGCCTCCCTTAGGCCCTCCACTGCATGTCGACCCCCTGGGGTGCAAGGGGTCTTCCTGGAATGGCCAGTGTGTGGCGTGTGTCTTTTGGTGGCTCCGAGACTGCCTCCACAGAGGCTGGCTGGCAAGGGGAACACTGGGGCTGAGAGGAAAATCAGCATTGTGCGTCCGGGGCAGCAGGCTAGCTGTGGCTTCCAAACTGCCTGCATAGCCCCCGTGTGGCCGTCTCCTCTTCCCTGGTGGAAAGCCTCCCTGAGAACTTAGGAGGCTAGCTGAAAGACACAGGTGCTTTCCATTCCTTGCTAGGACTTCAGCGACAGCACACGCTCTCTGACTGGTGAGTTGGCACCTTCACCAGAGGCCTCCCAGGGAGCTGCCCCATCCCCATCCAGAAAGGAAACCAGCCGTTGGCAAGCAAACTCAGGCAGAGAAGTCTTGCCAGGAGAGAGGTTTCCCGAAGGATCCCATGCTTCAGTCCACACCCTTTTCCATGGGGGAAGCCGGGGTGTCCCAAATCTCTCCCACGCTTCAGAACCCCCTCCAGCAGCAGGGAGGCTTGCAGTCACCGTTGGGTGCCAAGGGGTGTTCCAGGCAGGCAGCTCTCCATGGAGAGAAAGGCTTCCCAGCTAGCAAGCTGCCTCAGGAGCATTGCTGGAGTGCGGGTGTGAGTACCCGTGGGGTCGCCTTGAGGGTGGCTCCTGGAGCTGCATGGACGCAAACCCCGTACTGAGCACACACCCAGGCAAGACTTAGCACACGTCTCAGCACCTCAAGCAGATCATGGCAGATGCCTCCTGCCTGCACTCAATAGACAGGTTGCCCTGTGCATTGCTGGGGAGGCCCTGGCACGTCAGAGTTTCCCATGGGCCCAGCTACAGCCTTCTCCCTCTTAGGCCATGCACAGATCCTCTCCAGAGCTACGCTGTGTGTGGAAGTTCGCAAGGTGTAGCATGTGCTTCTCTTTCACTGCTTGGAACCTGCACACACCCAGACTGTGTGTGTCAACATTCACAGTGGGGCCTGATGGCAAGCAATCCTTAGCCCACTGCAAAGCGGGAGAGAGGCGGCCTTTCTGCTCAGGGCCAAACACCCTGCTGCTAGTCTGCTTCCCTGCGGGCTAACCTCTGTGAGGGAAAGGCCGTCTGGGCCCTGAAACGCAAGCACCTGGCCACCCACTCCTAGGTGCTCCTTTGCAACGCTGTCTTTTGGAAAGGCATCCTTCTCCTGGAGCCACCGTGTGAGCTGCCTTTGGAAGCCCACAAGAGGCAGGAAGCAGCTTGCAGGAAACCTGGCTCATTGAGGGCCTTGCCCTTGAATATGCTTTGCAAGGAGGCAAGGAGGCCTCGGGTCCACTCGCTTTTCCAATGGGGAACAGCGAGTGCTGAAGAGCTCTGTTCTGGCTCCAAGGCAGCCTGCAGCTCAGGCGCCCGTGGAATGGGCTTGGTTGGTAGAGCACAGCCCTCAGCAGGGCTCTCCAGTGTGTCTAGCCAGAGAGCCCCGTGCTTTGAACCGGCCTCAGGAATGCAGCTCTAGGGAGCTTTCCCCCTCCCTGCTTGCCTGTCTGGGTGACCACCTTGGAGAGGCCTGCTCCAAACTCGGGCTTTGGCCTTCACGCTGAGATCTCCTCCCTGAGCTCTCTAGCTCTCCCAACAATTGGCAAGTGCACCCAGTGGCACCACACCAGACAGTCTCCCTGAGCATGGCTAGGCCAGGCCTAGTCCCCGTGTCCCCTTGGTCTCTCTCGGCCTTTGCCTCCCTTAGGCCCTCCACTGCATGTCGACCCCCTGGGGTGCAAGGGGTCTTCCTGGAATGGCCAGTGTGTGGCGTGTGTCTTTTGGTGGCTCCGAGACTGCCTCCACAGAGGCTGGCTGGCAAGGGGAACACTGGGGCTGAGAGGAAAATCAGCATTGTGCGTCCGGGGCAGCAGGCTAGCTGTGGCTTCCAAACTGCCTGCATAGCCCCCGTGTGGCCGTCTCCTCTTCCCTGGTGGAAAGCCTCCCTGAGAACTTAGGAGGCTAGCTGAAAGACACAGGTGCTTTCCATTCCTTGCTAGGACTTCACCGACAGCCCTCGCTCTCTGACTGGTGAGTTGGCACCTTCACCAGAGGCCTCCCAGGGAGCTGCCCCATCCCCATCCAGAAAGGAAACCAGCCGTTGGCAAGCAAACTCAGGCAGAGAAGTCTTGCCAGGGGAGAGGTTTCCCGAAGGATCCCATGCTTCAGTTCACACCCTTTTCCATGGGGGAAGCCGGGGTGTCCCAAATCTCTCCCACGCTTCAGAACCTCCTCCAGCAGCAGGGAGGCTTGCAGTCACCGTTGGGTGCCAAGGGGTGTTCCAGGCAGGCAGCTCTCCATGGAGAGAAAGGCTTCCCAGCTAGCAAGCTGCCTCAGGAGCATTGCTGGAGTGCGGGTGTGAGTACCCGTGGGGTCGCCTTGAGGGTGGCTCCTGGAGCTGCATGGACGCAAACCCCGTACTGAGCACACACCCAGGCAAGACTTAGCACACGTCTCAGCACCTCAAGCAGATCATGGCAGATGCCTCCTGCCTGCACTCAATAGACAGGTTGCCCTGTGCATTGCTGGGGAGGCCCTGGCACGTCAGAGTTTCCCATGGGCCCAGCTACAGCCTTCTCCCTCTTAGGCCATGCACAGATCCTCTCCAGAGCTACGCTGTGTGTGGAAGTTCGCAAGGTGTGGCATGTGCTTGTCTTTCACTGCTTGGAACCTGCACACACCCAGACTGTGTGTGTCAACATTCACAGTGGGGCCTGATGGCAAGCAATCCTTAGCCCACTGCAAAGCGGGAGAGAGGCGGCCTTTCTGCTCAGGGCCAAACACCCTGCTGCAAGTCTGCTTCCCTGCGGGCTAACCTCTGTGAGGGAAAGGCCGTCTGGGCCCTGAAACGCAAGCACCTGGCCACCCACTCCTAGGTGCTCCTTTGCAACGCTGTCTTTTGGAAAGGCATCCTTCTCCTGGAGCCACCGTGTGAGCTGCCTTTGGAAGCCCACAAGAGGCAGGAAGCAGCTTGCAGGAAACCTGGCTCATTGAGGGCCTTGCCCTTGAATATGCTTTGCAAGGAGGCAAGGAGGCCTCGGGTCCACTCGCTTTTCCAATGGGGAACAGCGAGTGCTGAAGAGCTCTGTTCTGGCTCCAAGGCAGCCTGCAGCTCAGGCGCCCGTGGAATGGGCTTGGTTGGTAGAGCACAGCCCTCAGCAGGGCTCTCCAGTGTGTCTAGCCAGAGAGCCCCGTGCTTTGAACCGGCCTCAGGAATGCAGCTCTAGGGAGCTTTCCCCCTCCCTGCTTGCCTGTCTGGGTGACCACCTTGGAGAGGCCTGCTCCAAACTCGGGCTTTGGCCTTCACGCTGAGATCTCCTCCCTGAGCTCTCTAGCTCTCCCAACAATTGGCAAGTGCACCCAGTGGCACCACACCAGACAGTCTCCCTGAGCATGGCTAGGCCAGGCCTAGTCCCCGTGTCCCCTTGGTCTCTCTCGGCCTTTGCCTCCCTTAGGCCCTCCACTGCATGTCGACCCCCTGGGGTGCAAGGGGTCTTCCTGGAATGGCCAGTGTGTGGCGTGTGTCTTTTGGTGGCTCCGAGACTGCCTCCACAGAGGCTGGCTGGCAAGGGGAACACTGGGGCTGAGAGGAAAATCAGCATTGTGCGTCCGGGGCAGCAGGCTAGCTGTGGCTTCCAAACTGCCTGCATAGCCCCCGTGTGGCCGTCTCCTCTTCCCTGGTGGAAAGCCTCCCTGAGAACTTAGGAGGCTAGCTGAAAGACACAGGTGCTTTCCATTCCTTGCTAGGACTTCAGCGACAGCACACGCTCTCTGACTGGTGAGTTGGCACCTTCACCAGAGGCCTCCCAGGGAGCTGCCCCATCCCCATCCAGAAAGGAAACCAGCCGTTGGCAAGCAAACTCAGGCAGAGAAGTCTTGCCAGGAGAGAGGTTTCCCGAAGGATCCCATGCTTCAGTCCACACCCTTTTCCATGGGGGAAGCCGGGGTGTCCCAAATCTCTCCCACGCTTCAGAACCCCCTCCAGCAGCAGGGAGGCTTGCAGTCACCGTTGGGTGCCAAGGGGTGTTCCAGGCAGGCAGCTCTCCATGGAGAGAAAGGCTTCCCAGCTAGCAAGCTGCCTCAGGAGCATTGCTGGAGTGCGGGTGTGAGTACCCGTGGGGTCGCCTTGAGGGTGGCTCCTGGAGCTGCATGGACGCAAACCCCGTACTGAGCACACACCCAGGCAAGACTTAGCACACGTCTCAGCACCTCAAGCAGATCATGGCAGATGCCTCCTGCCTGCACTCAATAGACAGGTTGCCCTGTGCATTGCTGGGGAGGCCCTGGCACGTCAGAGTTTCCCATGGGCCCAGCTACAGCCTTCTCCCTCTTAGGCCATGCACAGATCCTCTCCAGAGCTACGCTGTGTGTGGAAGTTCGCAAGGTGTAGCATGTGCTTGTCTTTCACTGCTTGGAACCTGCACACACCCAGACTGTGTGTGTCAACATTCACAGTGGGGCCTGATGGCAAGCAATCCTTAGCCCACTGCAAAGCGGGAGAGAGGCGGCCTTTCTGCTCAGGGCCAAACACCCTGCTGCTAGTCTGCTTCCCTGCGGGCTAACCTCTGTGAGGGAAAGGCCGTCTGGGCCCTGAAACGCAAGCACCTGGCCACCCACTCCTAGGTGCTCCTTTGCAACGCTGTCTTTTGGAAAGGCATCCTTCTCCTGGAGCCACCGTGTGAGCTGCCTTTGGAAGCCCACAAGAGGCAGGAAGCAGCTTGCAGGAAACCTTGCTCATTGAGGGCCTTGCCCTTGAATATGCTTTGCAAGGAGGCAAGGAGGCCTCGGGTCCACTCGCTTTTCCAATGGGGAACAGCGAGTGCTGAAGAGCTCTGTTCTGGCTCCAAGGCAGCCTGCAGCTCAGGCGCCCGTGGAATGGGCTTGGTTGGTAGAGCACAGCCCTCAGCAGGGCTCTCCAGTGTGTCTAGCCAGAGAGCCCCGTGCTTTGAACCGGCCTCAGGAATGCAGCTCTAGGGAGCTTTCCCCCTCCCTGCTTGCCTGTCTGGGTGACCACCTTGGAGAGGCCTGCTCCAAACTCGGGCTTTGGCCTTCACGCTGAGATCTCCTCCCTGAGCTCTCTAGCTCTCCCAACAATTGGCAAGTGCACCCAGTGGCACCACACCAGACAGTCTCCCTGAGCATGGCTAGGCCAGGCCTAGTCCATGTGTCCCCTTGGTCTCTCTCGGCCTTTGCCTCCCTTAGGCCCTCCACTGCATGTCGACCCCCTGGGGTGCAAGGGGTCTTCCTGGAATGGCCAGTGTGTGGCGTGTGTCTTTTGGTGGCTCCGAGACTGCCTCCACAGAGGCTGGCTGGCAAGGGGAACACTGGGGCTGAGAGGAAAATCAGCATTGTGCGTCCGGGGCAGCAGGCTAGCTGTGGCTTCCAAACTGCCTGCATAGCCCCCGTGTGGCCGTCTCCTCTTCCCTGGTGGAAAGCCTCCCTGAGAACTTAGGAGGCTAGCTGAAAGACACAGGTGCTTTCCATTCCTTGCTAGGACTTCACCGACAGCCCTCGCTCTCTGACTGGTGAGTTGGCACCTTCACCAGAGGCCTCCCAGGGAGCTGCCCCATCCCCATCCAGAAAGGAAACCAGCCGTTGGCAAGCAAACTCAGGCAGAGAAGTCTTGCCAGGGGAGAGGTTTCCCGAAGGATCCCATGCTTCAGTTCACACCCTTTTCCATGGGGGAAGCCGGGGTGTCCCAAATCTCTCCCACGCTTCAGAACCTCCTCCAGCAGCAGGGAGGCTTGCAGTCACCGTTGGGTGCCAAGGGGTGTTCCAGGCAGGCAGCTCTCCATGGAGAGAAAGGCTTCCCAGCTAGCAAGCTGCCTCAGGAGCATTGCTGGAGTGCAGGTGTGAGTACCCGTGGGGTCGCCTTGAGGGTGGCTCCTGGAGCTGCATGGACGCAAACCCCGTACTGAGCACACACCCAGGCAAGACTTAGCACACGTCTCAGCACCTCAAGCAGATCATGGCAGATGCCTCCTGCCTGCACTCAATAGACAGGTTGCCCTGTGCATTGCTGGGGAGGCCCTGGCACGTCAGAGTTTCCCATGGGCCCAGCTACAGCCTTCTCCCTCTTAGGCCATGCACAGATCCTCTCCAGAGCTACGCTGTGTGTGGAAGTTCGCAAGGTGTGGCATGTGCTTGTCTTTCACTGCTTGGAACCTGCACACACCCAGACTGTGTGTGTCAACATTCACAGTGGGGCCTGATGGCAAGCAATCCTTAGCCCACTGCAAAGCGGGAGAGAGGCGGCCTTTCTGCTCAGGGCCAAACACCCTGCTGCTAGTCTGCTTCCCTGCGGGCTAACCTCTGTGAGGGAAAGGCCGTCTGGGCCCTGAAACGCAAGCACCTGGCCACCCACTCCTAGGTGCTCCTTTGCAACGCTGTCTTTTGGAAAGGCATCCTTCTCCTGGAGCCACCGTGTGAGCTGCCTTTGGAAGCCCACAAGAGGCAGGAAGCAGCTTGCAGGAAACCTGGCTCATTGAGGGCCTTGCCCTTGAATATGCTTTGCAAGGAGGCAAGGAGGCCTCGGGTCCACTCGCTTTTCCAATGGGGAACAGCGAGTGCTGAAGAGCTCTGTTCTGGCTCCAAGGCAGCCTGCAGCTCAGGCGCCCGTGGAATGGGCTTGGTTGGTAGAGCACAGCCCTCAGCAGGGCTCTCCAGTGTGTCTAGCCAGAGAGCCCCGTGCTTTGAACCGGCCTCAGGAATGCAGCTCTAGGGAGCTTTCCCCCTCCCTGCTTGCCTGTCTGGGTGACCACCTTGGAGAGGCCTGCTCCAAACTCGGGCTTTGGCCTTCACGCTGAGATCTCCTCCCTGAGCTCTCTAGCTCTCCCAACAATTGGCAAGTGCACCCAGTGGCACCACACCAGACAGTCTCCCTGAGCATGGCTAGGCCAGGCCTAGTCCCCGTGTCCCCTTGGTCTCTCTCGGCCTTTGCCTCCCTTAGGCCCTCCACTGCATGTCGACCCCCTGGGGTGCAAGGGGTCTTCCTGGAATGGCCAGTGTGTGGCGTGTGTCTTTTGGTGGCTCCGAGACTGCCTCCACAGAGGCTGGCTGGCAAGGGGAACACTGGGGCTGAGAGGAAAATCAGCATTGTGCGTCCGGGGCAGCAGGCTAGCTGTGGCTTCCAAACTGCCTGCATAGCCCCCGTGTGGCCGTCTCCTCTTCCCTGGTGGAAAGCCTCCCTGAGAACTTAGGAGGCTAGCTGAAAGACACAGGTGCTTTCCATTCCTTGCTAGGACTTCAGCGACAGCACACGCTCTCTGACTGGTGAGTTGGCACCTTCACCAGAGGCCTCCCAGGGAGCTGCCCCATCCCCATCCAGAAAGGAAACCAGCCGTTGGCAAGCAAACTCAGGCAGAGAAGTCTTGCCAGGAGAGAGGTTTCCCGAAGGATCCCATGCTTCAGTCCACACCCTTTTCCATGGGGGAAGCCGGGGTGTCCCAAATCTCTCCCACGCTTCAGAACCCCCTCCAGCAGCAGGGAGGCTTGCAGTCACCGTTGGGTGCCAAGGGGTGTTCCAGGCAGGCAGCTCTCCATGGAGAGAAAGGCTTCCCAGCTAGCAAGCTGCCTCAGGAGCATTGCTGGAGTGCGGGTGTGAGTACCCGTGGGGTCGCCTTGAGGGTGGCTCCTGGAGCTGCATGGACGCAAACCCCGTACTGAGCACACACCCAGGCAAGACTTAGCACACGTCTCAGCACCTCAAGCAGATCATGGCAGATGCCTCCTGCCTGCACTCAATAGACAGGTTGCCCTGTGCATTGCTGGGGAGGCCCTGGCACGTCAGAGTTTCCCATGGGCCCAGCTACAGCCTTCTCCCTCTTAGGCCATGCACAGATCCTCTCCAGAGCTACGCTGTGTGTGGAAGTTCGCAAGGTGTAGCATGTGCTTCTCTTTCACTGCTTGGAACCTGCACACACCCAGACTGTGTGTGTCAACATTCACAGTGGGGCCTGATGGCAAGCAATCCTTAGCCCACTGCAAAGCGGGAGAGAGGCGGCCTTTCTGCTCAGGGCCAAACACCCTGCTGCTAGTCTGCTTCCCTGCGGGCTAACCTCTGTGAGGGAAAGGCCGTCTGGGCCCTGAAACGCAAGCACCTGGCCACCCACTCCTAGGTGCTCCTTTGCAACGCTGTCTTTTGGAAAGGCATCCTTCTCCTGGAGCCACCGTGTGAGCTGCCTTTGGAAGCCCACAAGAGGCAGGAAGCAGCTTGCAGGAAACCTGGCTCATTGAGGGCCTTGCCCTTGAATATGCTTTGCAAGGAGGCAAGGAGGCCTCGGGTCCACTCGCTTTTCCAATGGGGAACAGCGAGTGCTGAAGAGCTCTGTTCTGGCTCCAAGGCAGCCTGCAGCTCAGGCGCCCGTGGAATGGGCTTGGTTGGTAGAGCACAGCCCTCAGCAGGGCTCTCCAGTGTGTCTAGCCAGAGAGCCCCGTGCTTTGAACCGGCCTCAGGAATGCAGCTCTAGGGAGCTTTCCCCCTCCCTGCTTGCCTGTCTGGGTGACCACCTTGGAGAGGCCTGCTCCAAACTCGGGCTTTGGCCTTCACGCTGAGATCTCCTCCCTGAGCTCTCTAGCTCTCCCAACAATTGGCAAGTGCACCCAGTGGCACCACACCAGACAGTCTCCCTGAGCATGGCTAGGCCAGGCCTAGTCCCCGTGTCCCCTTGGTCTCTCTCGGCCTTTGCCTCCCTTAGGCCCTCCACTGCATGTCGACCCCCTGGGGTGCAAGGGGTCTTCCTGGAATGGCCAGTGTGTGGCGTGTGTCTTTTGGTGGCTCCGAGACTGCCTCCACAGAGGCTGGCTGGCAAGGGGAACACTGGGGCTGAGAGGAAAATCAGCATTGTGCGTCCGGGGCAGCAGGCTAGCTGTGGCTTCCAAACTGCCTGCATAGCCCCCGTGTGGCCGTCTCCTCTTCCCTGGTGGAAAGCCTCCCTGAGAACTTAGGAGGCTAGCTGAAAGACACAGGTGCTTTCCATTCCTTGCTAGGACTTCACCGACAGCCCTCGCTCTCTGACTGGTGAGTTGGCACCTTCACCAGAGGCCTCCCAGGGAGCTGCCCCATCCCCATCCAGAAAGGAAACCAGCCGTTGGCAAGCAAACTCAGGCAGAGAAGTCTTGCCAGGGGAGAGGTTTCCCGAAGGATCCCATGCTTCAGTTCACACCCTTTTCCATGGGGGAAGCCGGGGTGTCCCAAATCTCTCCCACGCTTCAGAACCTCCTCCAGCAGCAGGGAGGCTTGCAGTCACCGTTGGGTGCCAAGGGGTGTTCCAGGCAGGCAGCTCTCCATGGAGAGAAAGGCTTCCCAGCTAGCAAGCTGCCTCAGGAGCATTGCTGGAGTGCGGGTGTGAGTACCCGTGGGGTCGCCTTGAGGGTGGCTCCTGGAGCTGCATGGACGCAAACCCCGTACTGAGCACACACCCAGGCAAGACTTAGCACACGTCTCAGCACCTCAAGCAGATCATGGCAGATGCCTCCTGCCTGCACTCAATAGACAGGTTGCCCTGTGCATTGCTGGGGAGGCCCTGGCACGTCAGAGTTTCCCATGGGCCCAGCTACAGCCTTCTCCCTCTTAGGCCATGCACAGATCCTCTCCAGAGCTACGCTGTGTGTGGAAGTTCGCAAGGTGTGGCATGTGCTTGTCTTTCACTGCTTGGAACCTGCACACACCCAGACTGTGTGTGTCAACATTCACAGTGGGGCCTGATGGCAAGCAATCCTTAGCCCACTGCAAAGCGGGAGAGAGGCGGCCTTTCTGCTCAGGGCCAAACACCCTGCTGCAAGTCTGCTTCCCTGCGGGCTAACCTCTGTGAGGGAAAGGCCGTCTGGGCCCTGAAACGCAAGCACCTGGCCACCCACTCCTAGGTGCTCCTTTGCAACGCTGTCTTTTGGAAAGGCATCCTTCTCCTGGAGCCACCGTGTGAGCTGCCTTTGGAAGCCCACAAGAGGCAGGAAGCAGCTTGCAGGAAACCTGGCTCATTGAGGGCCTTGCCCTTGAATATGCTTTGCAAGGAGGCAAGGAGGCCTCGGGTCCACTCGCTTTTCCAATGGGGAACAGCGAGTGCTGAAGAGCTCTGTTCTGGCTCCAAGGCAGCCTGCAGCTCAGGCGCCCGTGGAATGGGCTTGGTTGGTAGAGCACAGCCCTCAGCAGGGCTCTCCAGTGTGTCTAGCCAGAGAGCCCCGTGCTTTGAACCGGCCTCAGGAATGCAGCTCTAGGGAGCTTTCCCCCTCCCTGCTTGCCTGTCTGGGTGACCACCTTGGAGAGGCCTGCTCCAAACTCGGGCTTTGGCCTTCACGCTGAGATCTCCTCCCTGAGCTCTCTAGCTCTCCCAACAATTGGCAAGTGCACCCAGTGGCACCACACCAGACAGTCTCCCTGAGCATGGCTAGGCCAGGCCTAGTCCCCGTGTCCCCTTGGTCTCTCTCGGCCTTTGCCTCCCTTAGGCCCTCCACTGCATGTCGACCCCCTGGGGTGCAAGGGGTCTTCCTGGAATGGCCAGTGTGTGGCGTGTGTCTTTTGGTGGCTCCGAGACTGCCTCCACAGAGGCTGGCTGGCAAGGGGAACACTGGGGCTGAGAGGAAAATCAGCATTGTGCGTCCGGGGCAGCAGGCTAGCTGTGGCTTCCAAACTGCCTGCATAGCCCCCGTGTGGCCGTCTCCTCTTCCCTGGTGGAAAGCCTCCCTGAGAACTTAGGAGGCTAGCTGAAAGACACAGGTGCTTTCCATTCCTTGCTAGGACTTCAGCGACAGCACACGCTCTCTGACTGGTGAGTTGGCACCTTCACCAGAGGCCTCCCAGGGAGCTGCCCCATCCCCATCCAGAAAGGAAACCAGCCGTTGGCAAGCAAACTCAGGCAGAGAAGTCTTGCCAGGAGAGAGGTTTCCCGAAGGATCCCATGCTTCAGTCCACACCCTTTTCCATGGGGGAAGCCGGGGTGTCCCAAATCTCTCCCACGCTTCAGAACCCCCTCCAGCAGCAGGGAGGCTTGCAGTCACCGTTGGGTGCCAAGGGGTGTTCCAGGCAGGCAGCTCTCCATGGAGAGAAAGGCTTCCCAGCTAGCAAGCTGCCTCAGGAGCATTGCTGGAGTGCGGGTGTGAGTACCCGTGGGGTCGCCTTGAGGGTGGCTCCTGGAGCTGCATGGACGCAAACCCCGTACTGAGCACACACCCAGGCAAGACTTAGCACACGTCTCAGCACCTCAAGCAGATCATGGCAGATGCCTCCTGCCTGCACTCAATAGACAGGTTGCCCTGTGCATTGCTGGGGAGGCCCTGGCACGTCAGAGTTTCCCATGGGCCCAGCTACAGCCTTCTCCCTCTTAGGCCATGCACAGATCCTCTCCAGAGCTACGCTGTGTGTGGAAGTTCGCAAGGTGTAGCATGTGCTTGTCTTTCACTGCTTGGAACCTGCACACACCCAGACTGTGTGTGTCAACATTCACAGTGGGGCCTGATGGCAAGCAATCCTTAGCCCACTGCAAAGCGGGAGAGAGGCGGCCTTTCTGCTCAGGGCCAAACACCCTGCTGCTAGTCTGCTTCCCTGCGGGCTAACCTCTGTGAGGGAAAGGCCGTCTGGGCCCTGAAACGCAAGCACCTGGCCACCCACTCCTAGGTGCTCCTTTGCAACGCTGTCTTTTGGAAAGGCATCCTTCTCCTGGAGCCACCGTGTGAGCTGCCTTTGGAAGCCCACAAGAGGCAGGAAGCAGCTTGCAGGAAACCTTGCTCATTGAGGGCCTTGCCCTTGAATATGCTTTGCAAGGAGGCAAGGAGGCCTCGGGTCCACTCGCTTTTCCAATGGGGAACAGCGAGTGCTGAAGAGCTCTGTTCTGGCTCCAAGGCAGCCTGCAGCTCAGGCGCCCGTGGAATGGGCTTGGTTGGTAGAGCACAGCCCTCAGCAGGGCTCTCCAGTGTGTCTAGCCAGAGAGCCCCGTGCTTTGAACCGGCCTCAGGAATGCAGCTCTAGGGAGCTTTCCCCCTCCCTGCTTGCCTGTCTGGGTGACCACCTTGGAGAGGCCTGCTCCAAACTCGGGCTTTGGCCTTCACGCTGAGATCTCCTCCCTGAGCTCTCTAGCTCTCCCAACAATTGGCAAGTGCACCCAGTGGCACCACACCAGACAGTCTCCCTGAGCATGGCTAGGCCAGGCCTAGTCCATGTGTCCCCTTGGTCTCTCTCGGCCTTTGCCTCCCTTAGGCCCTCCACTGCATGTCGACCCCCTGGGGTGCAAGGGGTCTTCCTGGAATGGCCAGTGTGTGGCGTGTGTCTTTTGGTGGCTCCGAGACTGCCTCCACAGAGGCTGGCTGGCAAGGGGAACACTGGGGCTGAGAGGAAAATCAGCATTGTGCGTCCGGGGCAGCAGGCTAGCTGTGGCTTCCAAACTGCCTGCATAGCCCCCGTGTGGCCGTCTCCTCTTCCCTGGTGGAAAGCCTCCCTGAGAACTTAGGAGGCTAGCTGAAAGACACAGGTGCTTTCCATTCCTTGCTAGGACTTCACCGACAGCCCTCGCTCTCTGACTGGTGAGTTGGCACCTTCACCAGAGGCCTCCCAGGGAGCTGCCCCATCCCCATCCAGAAAGGAAACCAGCCGTTGGCAAGCAAACTCAGGCAGAGAAGTCTTGCCAGGGGAGAGGTTTCCCGAAGGATCCCATGCTTCAGTTCACACCCTTTTCCATGGGGGAAGCCGGGGTGTCCCAAATCTCTCCCACGCTTCAGAACCTCCTCCAGCAGCAGGGAGGCTTGCAGTCACCGTTGGGTGCCAAGGGGTGTTCCAGGCAGGCAGCTCTCCATGGAGAGAAAGGCTTCCCAGCTAGCAAGCTGCCTCAGGAGCATTGCTGGAGTGCAGGTGTGAGTACCCGTGGGGTCGCCTTGAGGGTGGCTCCTGGAGCTGCATGGACGCAAACCCCGTACTGAGCACACACCCAGGCAAGACTTAGCACACGTCTCAGCACCTCAAGCAGATCATGGCAGATGCCTCCTGCCTGCACTCAATAGACAGGTTGCCCTGTGCATTGCTGGGGAGGCCCTGGCACGTCAGAGTTTCCCATGGGCCCAGCTACAGCCTTCTCCCTCTTAGGCCATGCACAGATCCTCTCCAGAGCTACGCTGTGTGTGGAAGTTCGCAAGGTGTGGCATGTGCTTGTCTTTCACTGCTTGGAACCTGCACACACCCAGACTGTGTGTGTCAACATTCACAGTGGGGCCTGATGGCAAGCAATCCTTAGCCCACTGCAAAGCGGGAGAGAGGCGGCCTTTCTGCTCAGGGCCAAACACCCTGCTGCTAGTCTGCTTCCCTGCGGGCTAACCTCTGTGAGGGAAAGGCCGTCTGGGCCCTGAAACGCAAGCACCTGGCCACCCACTCCTAGGTGCTCCTTTGCAACGCTGTCTTTTGGAAAGGCATCCTTCTCCTGGAGCCACCGTGTGAGCTGCCTTTGGAAGCCCACAAGAGGCAGGAAGCAGCTTGCAGGAAACCTGGCTCATTGAGGGCCTTGCCCTTGAATATGCTTTGCAAGGAGGCAAGGAGGCCTCGGGTCCACTCGCTTTTCCAATGGGGAACAGCGAGTGCTGAAGAGCTCTGTTCTGGCTCCAAGGCAGCCTGCAGCTCAGGCGCCCGTGGAATGGGCTTGGTTGGTAGAGCACAGCCCTCAGCAGGGCTCTCCAGTGTGTCTAGCCAGAGAGCCCCGTGCTTTGAACCGGCCTCAGGAATGCAGCTCTAGGGAGCTTTCCCCCTCCCTGCTTGCCTGTCTGGGTGACCACCTTGGAGAGGCCTGCTCCAAACTCGGGCTTTGGCCTTCACGCTGAGATCTCCTCCCTGAGCTCTCTAGCTCTCCCAACAATTGGCAAGTGCACCCAGTGGCACCACACCAGACAGTCTCCCTGAGCATGGCTAGGCCAGGCCTAGTCCCCGTGTCCCCTTGGTCTCTCTCGGCCTTTGCCTCCCTTAGGCCCTCCACTGCATGTCGACCCCCTGGGGTGCAAGGGGTCTTCCTGGAATGGCCAGTGTGTGGCGTGTGTCTTTTGGTGGCTCCGAGACTGCCTCCACAGAGGCTGGCTGGCAAGGGGAACACTGGGGCTGAGAGGAAAATCAGCATTGTGCGTCCGGGGCAGCAGGCTAGCTGTGGCTTCCAAACTGCCTGCATAGCCCCCGTGTGGCCGTCTCCTCTTCCCTGGTGGAAAGCCTCCCTGAGAACTTAGGAGGCTAGCTGAAAGACACAGGTGCTTTCCATTCCTTGCTAGGACTTCAGCGACAGCACACGCTCTCTGACTGGTGAGTTGGCACCTTCACCAGAGGCCTCCCAGGGAGCTGCCCCATCCCCATCCAGAAAGGAAACCAGCCGTTGGCAAGCAAACTCAGGCAGAGAAGTCTTGCCAGGAGAGAGGTTTCCCGAAGGATCCCATGCTTCAGTCCACACCCTTTTCCATGGGGGAAGCCGGGGTGTCCCAAATCTCTCCCACGCTTCAGAACCCCCTCCAGCAGCAGGGAGGCTTGCAGTCACCGTTGGGTGCCAAGGGGTGTTCCAGGCAGGCAGCTCTCCATGGAGAGAAAGGCTTCCCAGCTAGCAAGCTGCCTCAGGAGCATTGCTGGAGTGCGGGTGTGAGTACCCGTGGGGTCGCCTTGAGGGTGGCTCCTGGAGCTGCATGGACGCAAACCCCGTACTGAGCACACACCCAGGCAAGACTTAGCACACGTCTCAGCACCTCAAGCAGATCATGGCAGATGCCTCCTGCCTGCACTCAATAGACAGGTTGCCCTGTGCATTGCTGGGGAGGCCCTGGCACGTCAGAGTTTCCCATGGGCCCAGCTACAGCCTTCTCCCTCTTAGGCCATGCACAGATCCTCTCCAGAGCTACGCTGTGTGTGGAAGTTCGCAAGGTGTAGCATGTGCTTCTCTTTCACTGCTTGGAACCTGCACACACCCAGACTGTGTGTGTCAACATTCACAGTGGGGCCTGATGGCAAGCAATCCTTAGCCCACTGCAAAGCGGGAGAGAGGCGGCCTTTCTGCTCAGGGCCAAACACCCTGCTGCTAGTCTGCTTCCCTGCGGGCTAACCTCTGTGAGGGAAAGGCCGTCTGGGCCCTGAAACGCAAGCACCTGGCCACCCACTCCTAGGTGCTCCTTTGCAACGCTGTCTTTTGGAAAGGCATCCTTCTCCTGGAGCCACCGTGTGAGCTGCCTTTGGAAGCCCACAAGAGGCAGGAAGCAGCTTGCAGGAAACCTTGCTCATTGAGGGCCTTGCCCTTGAATATGCTTTGCAAGGAGGCAAGGAGGCCTCGGGTCCACTCGCTTTTCCAATGGGGAACAGCGAGTGCTGAAGAGCTCTGTTCTGGCTCCAAGGCAGCCTGCAGCTCAGGCGCCCGTGGAATGGGCTTGGTTGGTAGAGCACAGCCCTCAGCAGGGCTCTCCAGTGTGTCTAGCCAGAGAGCCCCGTGCTTTGAACCGGCCTCAGGAATGCAGCTCTAGGGAGCTTTCCCCCTCCCTGCTTGCCTGTCTGGGTGACCACCTTGGAGAGGCCTGCTCCAAACTCGGGCTTTGGCCTTCACGCTGAGATCTCCTCCCTGAGCTCTCTAGCTCTCCCAACAATTGGCAAGTGCACCCAGTGGCACCACACCAGACAGTCTCCCTGAGCATGGCTAGGCCAGGCCTAGTCCCCGTGTCCCCTTGGTCTCTCTCGGCCTTTGCCTCCCTTAGGCCCTCCACTGCATGTCGACCCCCTGGGGTGCAAGGGGTCTTCCTGGAATGGCCAGTGTGTGGCGTGTGTCTTTTGGTGGCTCCGAGACTGCCTCCACAGAGGCTGGCTGGCAAGGGGAACACTGGGGCTGAGAGGAAAATCAGCATTGTGCGTCCGGGGCAGCAGGCTAGCTGTGGCTTCCAAACTGCCTGCATAGCCCCCGTGTGGCCGTCTCCTCTTCCCTGGTGGAAAGCCTCCCTGAGAACTTAGGAGGCTAGCTGAAAGACACAGGTGCTTTCCATTCCTTGCTAGGACTTCACCGACAGCCCTCGCTCTCTGACTGGTGAGTTGGCACCTTCACCAGAGGCCTCCCAGGGAGCTGCCCCATCCCCATCCAGAAAGGAAACCAGCCGTTGGCAAGCAAACTCAGGCAGAGAAGTCTTGCCAGGGGAGAGGTTTCCCGAAGGATCCCATGCTTCAGTTCACACCCTTTTCCATGGGGGAAGCCGGGGTGTCCCAAATCTCTCCCACGCTTCAGAACCTCCTCCAGCAGCAGGGAGGCTTGCAGTCACCGTTGGGTGCCAAGGGGTGTTCCAGGCAGGCAGCTCTCCATGGAGAGAAAGGCTTCCCAGCTAGCAAGCTGCCTCAGGAGCATTGCTGGAGTGCGGGTGTGAGTACCCGTGGGGTCGCCTTGAGGGTGGCTCCTGGAGCTGCATGGACGCAAACCCCGTACTGAGCACACACCCAGGCAAGACTTAGCACACGTCTCAGCACCTCAAGCAGATCATGGCAGATGCCTCCTGCCTGCACTCAATAGACAGGTTGCCCTGTGCATTGCTGGGGAGGCCCTGGCACGTCAGAGTTTCCCATGGGCCCAGCTACAGCCTTCTCCCTCTTAGGCCATGCACAGATCCTCTCCAGAGCTACGCTGTGTGTGGAAGTTCGCAAGGTGTGGCATGTGCTTCTCTTTCACTGCTTGGAACCTGCACACACCCAGACTGTGTGTGTCAACATTCACAGTGGGGCCTGATGGCAAGCAATCCTTAGCCCACTGCAAAGCGGGAGAGAGGCGGCCTTTCTGCTCAGGGCCAAACACCCTGCTGCTAGTCTGCTTCCCTGCGGGCTAACCTCTGTGAGGGAAAGGCCGTCTGGGCCCTGAAACGCAAGCACCTGGCCACCCACTCCTAGGTGCTCCTTTGCAACGCTGTCTTTTGGAAAGGCATCCTTCTCCTGGAGCCACCGTGTGAGCTGCCTTTGGAAGCCCACAAGAGGCAGGAAGCAGCTTGCAGGAAACCTGGCTCATTGAGGGCCTTGCCCTTGAATATGCTTTGCAAGGAGGCAAGGAGGCCTCGGGTCCACTCGCTTTTCCAATGGGGAACAGCGAGTGCTGAAGAGCTCTGTTCTGGCTCCAAGGCAGCCTGCAGCTCAGGCGCCCGTGGAATGGGCTTGGTTGGTAGAGCACAGCCCTCAGCAGGGCTCTCCAGTGTGTCTAGCCAGAGAGCCCCGTGCTTTGAACCGGCCTCAGGAATGCAGCTCTAGGGAGCTTTCCCCCTCCCTGCTTGCCTGTCTGGGTGACCACCTTGGAGAGGCCTGCTCCAAACTCGGGCTTTGGCCTTCACGCTGAGATCTCCTCCCTGAGCTCTCTAGCTCTCCCAACAATTGGCAAGTGCACCCAGTGGCACCACACCAGACAGTCTCCCTGAGCATGGCTAGGCCAGGCCTAGTCCATGTGTCCCCTTGGTCTCTCTCGGCCTTTGCCTCCCTTAGGCCCTCCACTGCATGTCGACCCCCTGGGGTGCAAGGGGTCTTCCTGGAATGGCCAGTGTGTGGCGTGTGTCTTTTGGTGGCTCCGAGACTGCCTCCACAGAGGCTGGCTGGCAAGGGGAACACTGGGGCTGAGAGGAAAATCAGCATTGTGCGTCCGGGGCAGCAGGCTAGCTGTGGCTTCCAAACTGCCTGCATAGCCCCCGTGTGGCCGTCTCCTCTTCCCTGGTGGAAAGCCTCCCTGAGAACTTAGGAGGCTAGCTGAAAGACACAGGTGCTTTCCATTCCTTGCTAGGACTTCACCGACAGCCCTCGCTCTCTGACTGGTGAGTTGGCACCTTCACCAGAGGCCTCCCAGGGAGCTGCCCCATCCCCATCCAGAAAGGAAACCAGCCGTTGGCAAGCAAACTCAGGCAGAGAAGTCTTGCCAGGGGAGAGGTTTCCCGAAGGATCCCATGCTTCAGTTCACACCCTTTTCCATGGGGGAAGCCGGGGTGTCCCAAATCTCTCCCACGCTTCAGAACCTCCTCCAGCAGCAGGGAGGCTTGCAGTCACCGTTGGGTGCCAAGGGGTGTTCCAGGCAGGCAGCTCTCCATGGAGAGAAAGGCTTCCCAGCTAGCAAGCTGCCTCAGGAGCATTGCTGGAGTGCAGGTGTGAGTACCCGTGGGGTCGCCTTGAGGGTGGCTCCTGGAGCTGCATGGACGCAAACCCCGTACTGAGCACACACCCAGGCAAGACTTAGCACACGTCTCAGCACCTCAAGCAGATCATGGCAGATGCCTCCTGCCTGCACTCAATAGACAGGTTGCCCTGTGCATTGCTGGGGAGGCCCTGGCACGTCAGAGTTTCCCATGGGCCCAGCTACAGCCTTCTCCCTCTTAGGCCATGCACAGATCCTCTCCAGAGCTACGCTGTGTGTGGAAGTTCGCAAGGTGTGGCATGTGCTTGTCTTTCACTGCTTGGAACCTGCACACACCCAGACTGTGTGTGTCAACATTCACAGTGGGGCCTGATGGCAAGCAATCCTTAGCCCACTGCAAAGCGGGAGAGAGGCGGCCTTTCTGCTCAGGGCCAAACACCCTGCTGCTAGTCTGCTTCCCTGCGGGCTAACCTCTGTGAGGGAAAGGCCGTCTGGGCCCTGAAACGCAAGCACCTGGCCACCCACTCCTAGGTGCTCCTTTGCAACGCTGTCTTTTGGAAAGGCATCCTTCTCCTGGAGCCACCGTGTGAGCTGCCTTTGGAAGCCCACAAGAGGCAGGAAGCAGCTTGCAGGAAACCTGGCTCATTGAGGGCCTTGCCCTTGAATATGCTTTGCAAGGAGGCAAGGAGGCCTCGGGTCCACTCGCTTTTCCAATGGGGAACAGCGAGTGCTGAAGAGCTCTGTTCTGGCTCCAAGGCAGCCTGCAGCTCAGGCGCCCGTGGAATGGGCTTGGTTGGTAGAGCACAGCCCTCAGCAGGGCTCTCCAGTGTGTCTAGCCAGAGAGCCCCGTGCTTTGAACCGGCCTCAGGAATGCAGCTCTAGGGAGCTTTCCCCCTCCCTGCTTGCCTGTCTGGGTGACCACCTTGGAGAGGCCTGCTCCAAACTCGGGCTTTGGCCTTCACGCTGAGATCTCCTCCCTGAGCTCTCTAGCTCTCCCAACAATTGGCAAGTGCACCCAGTGGCACCACACCAGACAGTCTCCCTGAGCATGGCTAGGCCAGGCCTAGTCCCCGTGTCCCCTTGGTCTCTCTCGGCCTTTGCCTCCCTTAGGCCCTCCACTGCATGTCGACCCCCTGGGGTGCAAGGGGTCTTCCTGGAATGGCCAGTGTGTGGCGTGTGTCTTTTGGTGGCTCCGAGACTGCCTCCACAGAGGCTGGCTGGCAAGGGGAACACTGGGGCTGAGAGGAAAATCAGCATTGTGCGTCCGGGGCAGCAGGCTAGCTGTGGCTTCCAAACTGCCTGCATAGCCCCCGTGTGGCCGTCTCCTCTTCCCTGGTGGAAAGCCTCCCTGAGAACTTAGGAGGCTAGCTGAAAGACACAGGTGCTTTCCATTCCTTGCTAGGACTTCAGCGACAGCACACGCTCTCTGACTGGTGAGTTGGCACCTTCACCAGAGGCCTCCCAGGGAGCTGCCCCATCCCCATCCAGAAAGGAAACCAGCCGTTGGCAAGCAAACTCAGGCAGAGAAGTCTTGCCAGGAGAGAGGTTTCCCGAAGGATCCCATGCTTCAGTCCACACCCTTTTCCATGGGGGAAGCCGGGGTGTCCCAAATCTCTCCCACGCTTCAGAACCCCCTCCAGCAGCAGGGAGGCTTGCAGTCACCGTTGGGTGCCAAGGGGTGTTCCAGGCAGGCAGCTCTCCATGGAGAGAAAGGCTTCCCAGCTAGCAAGCTGCCTCAGGAGCATTGCTGGAGTGCGGGTGTGAGTACCCGTGGGGTCGCCTTGAGGGTGGCTCCTGGAGCTGCATGGACGCAAACCCCGTACTGAGCACACACCCAGGCAAGACTTAGCACACGTCTCAGCACCTCAAGCAGATCATGGCAGATGCCTCCTGCCTGCACTCAATAGACAGGTTGCCCTGTGCATTGCTGGGGAGGCCCTGGCACGTCAGAGTTTCCCATGGGCCCAGCTACAGCCTTCTCCCTCTTAGGCCATGCACAGATCCTCTCCAGAGCTACGCTGTGTGTGGAAGTTCGCAAGGTGTAGCATGTGCTTCTCTTTCACTGCTTGGAACCTGCACACACCCAGACTGTGTGTGTCAACATTCACAGTGGGGCCTGATGGCAAGCAATCCTTAGCCCACTGCAAAGCGGGAGAGAGGCGGCCTTTCTGCTCAGGGCCAAACACCCTGCTGCTAGTCTGCTTCCCTGCGGGCTAACCTCTGTGAGGGAAAGGCCGTCTGGGCCCTGAAACGCAAGCACCTGGCCACCCACTCCTAGGTGCTCCTTTGCAACGCTGTCTTTTGGAAAGGCATCCTTCTCCTGGAGCCACCGTGTGAGCTGCCTTTGGAAGCCCACAAGAGGCAGGAAGCAGCTTGCAGGAAACCTTGCTCATTGAGGGCCTTGCCCTTGAATATGCTTTGCAAGGAGGCAAGGAGGCCTCGGGTCCACTCGCTTTTCCAATGGGGAACAGCGAGTGCTGAAGAGCTCTGTTCTGGCTCCAAGGCAGCCTGCAGCTCAGGCGCCCGTGGAATGGGCTTGGTTGGTAGAGCACAGCCCTCAGCAGGGCTCTCCAGTGTGTCTAGCCAGAGAGCCCCGTGCTTTGAACCGGCCTCAGGAATGCAGCTCTAGGGAGCTTTCCCCCTCCCTGCTTGCCTGTCTGGGTGACCACCTTGGAGAGGCCTGCTCCAAACTCGGGCTTTGGCCTTCACGCTGAGATCTCCTCCCTGAGCTCTCTAGCTCTCCCAACAATTGGCAAGTGCACCCAGTGGCACCACACCAGACAGTCTCCCTGAGCATGGCTAGGCCAGGCCTAGTCCCCGTGTCCCCTTGGTCTCTCTCGGCCTTTGCCTCCCTTAGGCCCTCCACTGCATGTCGACCCCCTGGGGTGCAAGGGGTCTTCCTGGAATGGCCAGTGTGTGGCGTGTGTCTTTTGGTGGCTCCGAGACTGCCTCCACAGAGGCTGGCTGGCAAGGGGAACACTGGGGCTGAGAGGAAAATCAGCATTGTGCGTCCGGGGCAGCAGGCTAGCTGTGGCTTCCAAACTGCCTGCATAGCCCCCGTGTGGCCGTCTCCTCTTCCCTGGTGGAAAGCCTCCCTGAGAACTTAGGAGGCTAGCTGAAAGACACAGGTGCTTTCCATTCCTTGCTAGGACTTCACCGACAGCCCTCGCTCTCTGACTGGTGAGTTGGCACCTTCACCAGAGGCCTCCCAGGGAGCTGCCCCATCCCCATCCAGAAAGGAAACCAGCCGTTGGCAAGCAAACTCAGGCAGAGAAGTCTTGCCAGGGGAGAGGTTTCCCGAAGGATCCCATGCTTCAGTTCACACCCTTTTCCATGGGGGAAGCCGGGGTGTCCCAAATCTCTCCCACGCTTCAGAACCTCCTCCAGCAGCAGGGAGGCTTGCAGTCACCGTTGGGTGCCAAGGGGTGTTCCAGGCAGGCAGCTCTCCATGGAGAGAAAGGCTTCCCAGCTAGCAAGCTGCCTCAGGAGCATTGCTGGAGTGCGGGTGTGAGTACCCGTGGGGTCGCCTTGAGGGTGGCTCCTGGAGCTGCATGGACGCAAACCCCGTGCTGAGCACACACCCAGGCAAGACTTAGCACACGTCTCAGCACCTCAAGCAGATCATGGCAGATGCCTCCTGCCTGCACTCAATAGACAGGTTGCCCTGTGCATTGCTGGGGAGGCCCTGGCACGTCAGAGTTTCCCATGGGCCCAGCTACAGCCTTCTCCCTCTTAGGCCATGCACAGATCCTCTCCAGAGCTACGCTGTGTGTGGAAGTTCGCAAGGTGTGGCATGTGCTTCTCTTTCACTGCTTGGAACCTGCACACACCCAGACTGTGTGTGTCAACATTCACAGTGGGGCCTGATGGCAAGCAATCCTTAGCCCACTGCAAAGCGGGAGAGAGGCGGCCTTTCTGCTCAGGGCCAAACACCCTGCTGCTAGTCTGCTTCCCTGCGGGCTAACCTCTGTGAGGGAAAGGCCGTCTGGGCCCTGAAACGCAAGCACCTGGCCACCCACTCCTAGGTGCTCCTTTGCAACGCTGTCTTTTGGAAAGGCATCCTTCTCCTGGAGCCACCGTGTGAGCTGCCTTTGGAAGCCCACAAGAGGCAGGAAGCAGCTTGCAGGAAACCTGGCTCATTGAGGGCCTTGCCCTTGAATATGCTTTGCAAGGAGGCAAGGAGGCCTCGGGTCCACTCGCTTTTCCAATGGGGAACAGCGAGTGCTGAAGAGCTCTGTTCTGGCTCCAAGGCAGCCTGCAGCTCAGGCGCCCGTGGAATGGGCTTGGTTGGTAGAGCACAGCCCTCAGCAGGGCTCTCCAGTGTGTCTAGCCAGAGAGCCCCGTGCTTTGAACCGGCCTCAGGAATGCAGCTCTAGGGAGCTTTCCCCCTCCCTGCTTGCCTGTCTGGGTGACCACCTTGGAGAGGCCTGCTCCAAACTCGGGCTTTGGCCTTCACGCTGAGATCTCCTCCCTGAGCTCTCTAGCTCTCCCAACAATTGGCAAGTGCACCCAGTGGCACCACACCAGACAGTCTCCCTGAGCATGGCTAGGCCAGGCCTAGTCCCCGTGTCCCCTTGGTCTCTCTCGGCCTTTGCCTCCCTTAGGCCCTCCACTGCATGTCGACCCCCTGGGGTGCAAGGGGTCTTCCTGGAATGGCCAGTGTGTGGCGTGTGTCTTTTGGTGGCTCCGAGACTGCCTCCACAGAGGCTGGCTGGCAAGGGGAACACTGGGGCTGAGAGGAAAATCAGCATTGTGCGTCCGGGGCAGCAGGCTAGCTGTGGCTTCCAAACTGCCTGCATAGCCCCCGTGTGGCCGTCTCCTCTTCCCTGGTGGAAAGCCTCCCTGAGAACTTAGGAGGCTAGCTGAAAGACACAGGTGCTTTCCATTCCTTGCTAGGACTTCAGCGACAGCACACGCTCTCTGACTGGTGAGTTGGCACCTTCACCAGAGGCCTCCCAGGGAGCTGCCCCATCCCCATCCAGAAAGGAAACCAGCCGTTGGCAAGCAAACTCAGGCAGAGAAGTCTTGCCAGGAGAGAGGTTTCCCGAAGGATCCCATGCTTCAGTCCACACCCTTTTCCATGGGGGAAGCCGGGGTGTCCCAAATCTCTCCCACGCTTCAGAACCCCCTCCAGCAGCAGGGAGGCTTGCAGTCACCGTTGGGTGCCAAGGGGTGTTCCAGGCAGGCAGCTCTCCATGGAGAGAAAGGCTTCCCAGCTAGCAAGCTGCCTCAGGAGCATTGCTGGAGTGCGGGTGTGAGTACCCGTGGGGTCGCCTTGAGGGTGGCTCCTGGAGCTGCATGGACGCAAACCCCGTACTGAGCACACACCCAGGCAAGACTTAGCACACGTCTCAGCACCTCAAGCAGATCATGGCAGATGCCTCCTGCCTGCACTCAATAGACAGGTTGCCCTGTGCATTGCTGGGGAGGCCCTGGCACGTCAGAGTTTCCCATGGGCCCAGCTACAGCCTTCTCCCTCTTAGGCCATGCACAGATCCTCTCCAGAGCTACGCTGTGTGTGGAAGTTCGCAAGGTGTAGCATGTGCTTCTCTTTCACTGCTTGGAACCTGCACACACCCAGACTGTGTGTGTCAACATTCACAGTGGGGCCTGATGGCAAGCAATCCTTAGCCCACTGCAAAGCGGGAGAGAGGCGGCCTTTCTGCTCAGGGCCAAACACCCTGCTGCTAGTCTGCTTCCCTGCGGGCTAACCTCTGTGAGGGAAAGGCCGTCTGGGCCCTGAAACGCAAGCACCTGGCCACCCACTCCTAGGTGCTCCTTTGCAACGCTGTCTTTTGGAAAGGCATCCTTCTCCTGGAGCCACCGTGTGAGCTGCCTTTGGAAGCCCACAAGAGGCAGGAAGCAGCTTGCAGGAAACCTTGCTCATTGAGGGCCTTGCCCTTGAATATGCTTTGCAAGGAGGCAAGGAGGCCTCGGGTCCACTCGCTTTTCCAATGGGGAACAGCGAGTGCTGAAGAGCTCTGTTCTGGCTCCAAGGCAGCCTGCAGCTCAGGCGCCCGTGGAATGGGCTTGGTTGGTAGAGCACAGCCCTCAGCAGGGCTCTCCAGTGTGTCTAGCCAGAGAGCCCCGTGCTTTGAACCGGCCTCAGGAATGCAGCTCTAGGGAGCTTTCCCCCTCCCTGCTTGCCTGTCTGGGTGACCACCTTGGAGAGGCCTGCTCCAAACTCGGGCTTTGGCCTTCACGCTGAGATCTCCTCCCTGAGCTCTCTAGCTCTCCCAACAATTGGCAAGTGCACCCAGTGGCACCACACCAGACAGTCTCCCTGAGCATGGCTAGGCCAGGCCTAGTCCATGTGTCCCCTTGGTCTCTCTCGGCCTTTGCCTCCCTTAGGCCCTCCACTGCATGTCGACCCCCTGGGGTGCAAGGGGTCTTCCTGGAATGGCCAGTGTGTGGCGTGTGTCTTTTGGTGGCTCCGAGACTGCCTCCACAGAGGCTGGCTGGCAAGGGGAACACTGGGGCTGAGAGGAAAATCAGCATTGTGCGTCCGGGGCAGCAGGCTAGCTGTGGCTTCCAAACTGCCTGCATAGCCCCCGTGTGGCCGTCTCCTCTTCCCTGGTGGAAAGCCTCCCTGAGAACTTAGGAGGCTAGCTGAAAGACACAGGTGCTTTCCATTCCTTGCTAGGACTTCACCGACAGCCCTCGCTCTCTGACTGGTGAGTTGGCACCTTCACCAGAGGCCTCCCAGGGAGCTGCCCCATCCCCATCCAGAAAGGAAACCAGCCGTTGGCAAGCAAACTCAGGCAGAGAAGTCTTGCCAGGGGAGAGGTTTCCCGAAGGATCCCATGCTTCAGTTCACACCCTTTTCCATGGGGGAAGCCGGGGTGTCCCAAATCTCTCCCACGCTTCAGAACCTCCTCCAGCAGCAGGGAGGCTTGCAGTCACCGTTGGGTGCCAAGGGGTGTTCCAGGCAGGCAGCTCTCCATGGAGAGAAAGGCTTCCCAGCTAGCAAGCTGCCTCAGGAGCATTGCTGGAGTGCAGGTGTGAGTACCCGTGGGGTCGCCTTGAGGGTGGCTCCTGGAGCTGCATGGACGCAAACCCCGTACTGAGCACACACCCAGGCAAGACTTAGCACACGTCTCAGCACCTCAAGCAGATCATGGCAGATGCCTCCTGCCTGCACTCAATAGACAGGTTGCCCTGTGCATTGCTGGGGAGGCCCTGGCACGTCAGAGTTTCCCATGGGCCCAGCTACAGCCTTCTCCCTCTTAGGCCATGCACAGATCCTCTCCAGAGCTACGCTGTGTGTGGAAGTTCGCAAGGTGTGGCATGTGCTTGTCTTTCACTGCTTGGAACCTGCACACACCCAGACTGTGTGTGTCAACATTCACAGTGGGGCCTGATGGCAAGCAATCCTTAGCCCACTGCAAAGCGGGAGAGAGGCGGCCTTTCTGCTCAGGGCCAAACACCCTGCTGCTAGTCTGCTTCCCTGCGGGCTAACCTCTGTGAGGGAAAGGCCGTCTGGGCCCTGAAACGCAAGCACCTGGCCACCCACTCCTAGGTGCTCCTTTGCAACGCTGTCTTTTGGAAAGGCATCCTTCTCCTGGAGCCACCGTGTGAGCTGCCTTTGGAAGCCCACAAGAGGCAGGAAGCAGCTTGCAGGAAACCTGGCTCATTGAGGGCCTTGCCCTTGAATATGCTTTGCAAGGAGGCAAGGAGGCCTCGGGTCCACTCGCTTTTCCAATGGGGAACAGCGAGTGCTGAAGAGCTCTGTTCTGGCTCCAAGGCAGCCTGCAGCTCAGGCGCCCGTGGAATGGGCTTGGTTGGTAGAGCACAGCCCTCAGCAGGGCTCTCCAGTGTGTCTAGCCAGAGAGCCCCGTGCTTTGAACCGGCCTCAGGAATGCAGCTCTAGGGAGCTTTCCCCCTCCCTGCTTGCCTGTCTGGGTGACCACCTTGGAGAGGCCTGCTCCAAACTCGGGCTTTGGCCTTCACGCTGAGATCTCCTCCCTGAGCTCTCTAGCTCTCCCAACAATTGGCAAGTGCACCCAGTGGCACCACACCAGACAGTCTCCCTGAGCATGGCTAGGCCAGGCCTAGTCCCCGTGTCCCCTTGGTCTCTCTCGGCCTTTGCCTCCCTTAGGCCCTCCACTGCATGTCGACCCCCTGGGGTGCAAGGGGTCTTCCTGGAATGGCCAGTGTGTGGCGTGTGTCTTTTGGTGGCTCCGAGACTGCCTCCACAGAGGCTGGCTGGCAAGGGGAACACTGGGGCTGAGAGGAAAATCAGCATTGTGCGTCCGGGGCAGCAGGCTAGCTGTGGCTTCCAAACTGCCTGCATAGCCCCCGTGTGGCCGTCTCCTCTTCCCTGGTGGAAAGCCTCCCTGAGAACTTAGGAGGCTAGCTGAAAGACACAGGTGCTTTCCATTCCTTGCTAGGACTTCAGCGACAGCACACGCTCTCTGACTGGTGAGTTGGCACCTTCACCAGAGGCCTCCCAGGGAGCTGCCCCATCCCCATCCAGAAAGGAAACCAGCCGTTGGCAAGCAAACTCAGGCAGAGAAGTCTTGCCAGGAGAGAGGTTTCCCGAAGGATCCCATGCTTCAGTCCACACCCTTTTCCATGGGGGAAGCCGGGGTGTCCCAAATCTCTCCCACGCTTCAGAACCCCCTCCAGCAGCAGGGAGGCTTGCAGTCACCGTTGGGTGCCAAGGGGTGTTCCAGGCAGGCAGCTCTCCATGGAGAGAAAGGCTTCCCAGCTAGCAAGCTGCCTCAGGAGCATTGCTGGAGTGCGGGTGTGAGTACCCGTGGGGTCGCCTTGAGGGTGGCTCCTGGAGCTGCATGGACGCAAACCCCGTACTGAGCACACACCCAGGCAAGACTTAGCACACGTCTCAGCACCTCAAGCAGATCATGGCAGATGCCTCCTGCCTGCACTCAATAGACAGGTTGCCCTGTGCATTGCTGGGGAGGCCCTGGCACGTCAGAGTTTCCCATGGGCCCAGCTACAGCCTTCTCCCTCTTAGGCCATGCACAGATCCTCTCCAGAGCTACGCTGTGTGTGGAAGTTCGCAAGGTGTAGCATGTGCTTGTCTTTCACTGCTTGGAACCTGCACACACCCAGACTGTGTGTGTCAACATTCACAGTGGGGCCTGATGGCAAGCAATCCTTAGCCCACTGCAAAGCGGGAGAGAGGCGGCCTTTCTGCTCAGGGCCAAACACCCTGCTGCTAGTCTGCTTCCCTGCGGGCTAACCTCTGTGAGGGAAAGGCCGTCTGGGCCCTGAAACGCAAGCACCTGGCCACCCACTCCTAGGTGCTCCTTTGCAACGCTGTCTTTTGGAAAGGCATCCTTCTCCTGGAGCCACCGTGTGAGCTGCCTTTGGAAGCCCACAAGAGGCAGGAAGCAGCTTGCAGGAAACCTTGCTCATTGAGGGCCTTGCCCTTGAATATGCTTTGCAAGGAGGCAAGGAGGCCTCGGGTCCACTCGCTTTTCCAATGGGGAACAGCGAGTGCTGAAGAGCTCTGTTCTGGCTCCAAGGCAGCCTGCAGCTCAGGCGCCCGTGGAATGGGCTTGGTTGGTAGAGCACAGCCCTCAGCAGGGCTCTCCAGTGTGTCTAGCCAGAGAGCCCCGTGCTTTGAACCGGCCTCAGGAATGCAGCTCTAGGGAGCTTTCCCCCTCCCTGCTTGCCTGTCTGGGTGACCACCTTGGAGAGGCCTGCTCCAAACTCGGGCTTTGGCCTTCACGCTGAGATCTCCTCCCTGAGCTCTCTAGCTCTCCCAACAATTGGCAAGTGCACCCAGTGGCACCACACCAGACAGTCTCCCTGAGCATGGCTAGGCCAGGCCTAGTCCATGTGTCCCCTTGGTCTCTCTCGGCCTTTGCCTCCCTTAGGCCCTCCACTGCATGTCGACCCCCTGGGGTGCAAGGGGTCTTCCTGGAATGGCCAGTGTGTGGCGTGTGTCTTTTGGTGGCTCCGAGACTGCCTCCACAGAGGCTGGCTGGCAAGGGGAACACTGGGGCTGAGAGGAAAATCAGCATTGTGCGTCCGGGGCAGCAGGCTAGCTGTGGCTTCCAAACTGCCTGCATAGCCCCCGTGTGGCCGTCTCCTCTTCCCTGGTGGAAAGCCTCCCTGAGAACTTAGGAGGCTAGCTGAAAGACACAGGTGCTTTCCATTCCTTGCTAGGACTTCACCGACAGCCCTCGCTCTCTGACTGGTGAGTTGGCACCTTCACCAGAGGCCTCCCAGGGAGCTGCCCCATCCCCATCCAGAAAGGAAACCAGCCGTTGGCAAGCAAACTCAGGCAGAGAAGTCTTGCCAGGGGAGAGGTTTCCCGAAGGATCCCATGCTTCAGTTCACACCCTTTTCCATGGGGGAAGCCGGGGTGTCCCAAATCTCTCCCACGCTTCAGAACCTCCTCCAGCAGCAGGGAGGCTTGCAGTCACCGTTGGGTGCCAAGGGGTGTTCCAGGCAGGCAGCTCTCCATGGAGAGAAAGGCTTCCCAGCTAGCAAGCTGCCTCAGGAGCATTGCTGGAGTGCAGGTGTGAGTACCCGTGGGGTCGCCTTGAGGGTGGCTCCTGGAGCTGCATGGACGCAAACCCCGTACTGAGCACACACCCAGGCAAGACTTAGCACACGTCTCAGCACCTCAAGCAGATCATGGCAGATGCCTCCTGCCTGCACTCAATAGACAGGTTGCCCTGTGCATTGCTGGGGAGGCCCTGGCACGTCAGAGTTTCCCATGGGCCCAGCTACAGCCTTCTCCCTCTTAGGCCATGCACAGATCCTCTCCAGAGCTACGCTGTGTGTGGAAGTTCGCAAGGTGTGGCATGTGCTTGTCTTTCACTGCTTGGAACCTGCACACACCCAGACTGTGTGTGTCAACATTCACAGTGGGGCCTGATGGCAAGCAATCCTTAGCCCACTGCAAAGCGGGAGAGAGGCGGCCTTTCTGCTCAGGGCCAAACACCCTGCTGCTAGTCTGCTTCCCTGCGGGCTAACCTCTGTGAGGGAAAGGCCGTCTGGGCCCTGAAACGCAAGCACCTGGCCACCCACTCCTAGGTGCTCCTTTGCAACGCTGTCTTTTGGAAAGGCATCCTTCTCCTGGAGCCACCGTGTGAGCTGCCTTTGGAAGCCCACAAGAGGCAGGAAGCAGCTTGCAGGAAACCTGGCTCATTGAGGGCCTTGCCCTTGAATATGCTTTGCAAGGAGGCAAGGAGGCCTCGGGTCCACTCGCTTTTCCAATGGGGAACAGCGAGTGCTGAAGAGCTCTGTTCTGGCTCCAAGGCAGCCTGCAGCTCAGGCGCCCGTGGAATGGGCTTGGTTGGTAGAGCACAGCCCTCAGCAGGGCTCTCCAGTGTGTCTAGCCAGAGAGCCCCGTGCTTTGAACCGGCCTCAGGAATGCAGCTCTAGGGAGCTTTCCCCCTCCCTGCTTGCCTGTCTGGGTGACCACCTTGGAGAGGCCTGCTCCAAACTCGGGCTTTGGCCTTCACGCTGAGATCTCCTCCCTGAGCTCTCTAGCTCTCCCAACAATTGGCAAGTGCACCCAGTGGCACCACACCAGACAGTCTCCCTGAGCATGGCTAGGCCAGGCCTAGTCCCCGTGTCCCCTTGGTCTCTCTCGGCCTTTGCCTCCCTTAGGCCCTCCACTGCATGTCGACCCCCTGGGGTGCAAGGGGTCTTCCTGGAATGGCCAGTGTGTGGCGTGTGTCTTTTGGTGGCTCCGAGACTGCCTCCACAGAGGCTGGCTGGCAAGGGGAACACTGGGGCTGAGAGGAAAATCAGCATTGTGCGTCCGGGGCAGCAGGCTAGCTGTGGCTTCCAAACTGCCTGCATAGCCCCCGTGTGGCCGTCTCCTCTTCCCTGGTGGAAAGCCTCCCTGAGAACTTAGGAGGCTAGCTGAAAGACACAGGTGCTTTCCATTCCTTGCTAGGACTTCAGCGACAGCACACGCTCTCTGACTGGTGAGTTGGCACCTTCACCAGAGGCCTCCCAGGGAGCTGCCCCATCCCCATCCAGAAAGGAAACCAGCCGTTGGCAAGCAAACTCAGGCAGAGAAGTCTTGCCAGGAGAGAGGTTTCCCGAAGGATCCCATGCTTCAGTCCACACCCTTTTCCATGGGGGAAGCCGGGGTGTCCCAAATCTCTCCCACGCTTCAGAACCCCCTCCAGCAGCAGGGAGGCTTGCAGTCACCGTTGGGTGCCAAGGGGTGTTCCAGGCAGGCAGCTCTCCATGGAGAGAAAGGCTTCCCAGCTAGCAAGCTGCCTCAGGAGCATTGCTGGAGTGCGGGTGTGAGTACCCGTGGGGTCGCCTTGAGGGTGGCTCCTGGAGCTGCATGGACGCAAACCCCGTACTGAGCACACACCCAGGCAAGACTTAGCACACGTCTCAGCACCTCAAGCAGATCATGGCAGATGCCTCCTGCCTGCACTCAATAGACAGGTTGCCCTGTGCATTGCTGGGGAGGCCCTGGCACGTCAGAGTTTCCCATGGGCCCAGCTACAGCCTTCTCCCTCTTAGGCCATGCACAGATCCTCTCCAGAGCTACGCTGTGTGTGGAAGTTCGCAAGGTGTAGCATGTGCTTCTCTTTCACTGCTTGGAACCTGCACACACCCAGACTGTGTGTGTCAACATTCACAGTGGGGCCTGATGGCAAGCAATCCTTAGCCCACTGCAAAGCGGGAGAGAGGCGGCCTTTCTGCTCAGGGCCAAACACCCTGCTGCTAGTCTGCTTCCCTGCGGGCTAACCTCTGTGAGGGAAAGGCCGTCTGGGCCCTGAAACGCAAGCACCTGGCCACCCACTCCTAGGTGCTCCTTTGCAACGCTGTCTTTTGGAAAGGCATCCTTCTCCTGGAGCCACCGTGTGAGCTGCCTTTGGAAGCCCACAAGAGGCAGGAAGCAGCTTGCAGGAAACCTTGCTCATTGAGGGCCTTGCCCTTGAATATGCTTTGCAAGGAGGCAAGGAGGCCTCGGGTCCACTCGCTTTTCCAATGGGGAACAGCGAGTGCTGAAGAGCTCTGTTCTGGCTCCAAGGCAGCCTGCAGCTCAGGCGCCCGTGGAATGGGCTTGGTTGGTAGAGCACAGCCCTCAGCAGGGCTCTCCAGTGTGTCTAGCCAGAGAGCCCCGTGCTTTGAACCGGCCTCAGGAATGCAGCTCTAGGGAGCTTTCCCCCTCCCTGCTTGCCTGTCTGGGTGACCACCTTGGAGAGGCCTGCTCCAAACTCGGGCTTTGGCCTTCACGCTGAGATCTCCTCCCTGAGCTCTCTAGCTCTCCCAACAATTGGCAAGTGCACCCAGTGGCACCACACCAGACAGTCTCCCTGAGCATGGCTAGGCCAGGCCTAGTCCCCGTGTCCCCTTGGTCTCTCTCGGCCTTTGCCTCCCTTAGGCCCTCCACTGCATGTCGACCCCCTGGGGTGCAAGGGGTCTTCCTGGAATGGCCAGTGTGTGGCGTGTGTCTTTTGGTGGCTCCGAGACTGCCTCCACAGAGGCTGGCTGGCAAGGGGAACACTGGGGCTGAGAGGAAAATCAGCATTGTGCGTCCGGGGCAGCAGGCTAGCTGTGGCTTCCAAACTGCCTGCATAGCCCCCGTGTGGCCGTCTCCTCTTCCCTGGTGGAAAGCCTCCCTGAGAACTTAGGAGGCTAGCTGAAAGACACAGGTGCTTTCCATTCCTTGCTAGGACTTCACCGACAGCCCTCGCTCTCTGACTGGTGAGTTGGCACCTTCACCAGAGGCCTCCCAGGGAGCTGCCCCATCCCCATCCAGAAAGGAAACCAGCCGTTGGCAAGCAAACTCAGGCAGAGAAGTCTTGCCAGGGGAGAGGTTTCCCGAAGGATCCCATGCTTCAGTTCACACCCTTTTCCATGGGGGAAGCCGGGGTGTCCCAAATCTCTCCCACGCTTCAGAACCTCCTCCAGCAGCAGGGAGGCTTGCAGTCACCGTTGGGTGCCAAGGGGTGTTCCAGGCAGGCAGCTCTCCATGGAGAGAAAGGCTTCCCAGCTAGCAAGCTGCCTCAGGAGCATTGCTGGAGTGCGGGTGTGAGTACCCGTGGGGTCGCCTTGAGGGTGGCTCCTGGAGCTGCATGGACGCAAACCCCGTACTGAGCACACACCCAGGCAAGACTTAGCACACGTCTCAGCACCTCAAGCAGATCATGGCAGATGCCTCCTGCCTGCACTCAATAGACAGGTTGCCCTGTGCATTGCTGGGGAGGCCCTGGCACGTCAGAGTTTCCCATGGGCCCAGCTACAGCCTTCTCCCTCTTAGGCCATGCACAGATCCTCTCCAGAGCTACGCTGTGTGTGGAAGTTCGCAAGGTGTGGCATGTGCTTCTCTTTCACTGCTTGGAACCTGCACACACCCAGACTGTGTGTGTCAACATTCACAGTGGGGCCTGATGGCAAGCAATCCTTAGCCCACTGCAAAGCGGGAGAGAGGCGGCCTTTCTGCTCAGGGCCAAACACCCTGCTGCTAGTCTGCTTCCCTGCGGGCTAACCTCTGTGAGGGAAAGGCCGTCTGGGCCCTGAAACGCAAGCACCTGGCCACCCACTCCTAGGTGCTCCTTTGCAACGCTGTCTTTTGGAAAGGCATCCTTCTCCTGGAGCCACCGTGTGAGCTGCCTTTGGAAGCCCACAAGAGGCAGGAAGCAGCTTGCAGGAAACCTGGCTCATTGAGGGCCTTGCCCTTGAATATGCTTTGCAAGGAGGCAAGGAGGCCTCGGGTCCACTCGCTTTTCCAATGGGGAACAGCGAGTGCTGAAGAGCTCTGTTCTGGCTCCAAGGCAGCCTGCAGCTCAGGCGCCCGTGGAATGGGCTTGGTTGGTAGAGCACAGCCCTCAGCAGGGCTCTCCAGTGTGTCTAGCCAGAGAGCCCCGTGCTTTGAACCGGCCTCAGGAATGCAGCTCTAGGGAGCTTTCCCCCTCCCTGCTTGCCTGTCTGGGTGACCACCTTGGAGAGGCCTGCTCCAAACTCGGGCTTTGGCCTTCACGCTGAGATCTCCTCCCTGAGCTCTCTAGCTCTCCCAACAATTGGCAAGTGCACCCAGTGGCACCACACCAGACAGTCTCCCTGAGCATGGCTAGGCCAGGCCTAGTCCCCGTGTCCCCTTGGTCTCTCTCGGCCTTTGCCTCCCTTAGGCCCTCCACTGCATGTCGACCCCCTGGGGTGCAAGGGGTCTTCCTGGAATGGCCAGTGTGTGGCGTGTGTCTTTTGGTGGCTCCGAGACTGCCTCCACAGAGGCTGGCTGGCAAGGGGAACACTGGGGCTGAGAGGAAAATCAGCATTGTGCGTCCGGGGCAGCAGGCTAGCTGTGGCTTCCAAACTGCCTGCATAGCCCCCGTGTGGCCGTCTCCTCTTCCCTGGTGGAAAGCCTCCCTGAGAACTTAGGAGGCTAGCTGAAAGACACAGGTGCTTTCCATTCCTTGCTAGGACTTCAGCGACAGCACACGCTCTCTGACTGGTGAGTTGGCACCTTCACCAGAGGCCTCCCAGGGAGCTGCCCCATCCCCATCCAGAAAGGAAACCAGCCGTTGGCAAGCAAACTCAGGCAGAGAAGTCTTGCCAGGAGAGAGGTTTCCCGAAGGATCCCATGCTTCAGTCCACACCCTTTTCCATGGGGGAAGCCGGGGTGTCCCAAATCTCTCCCACGCTTCAGAACCCCCTCCAGCAGCAGGGAGGCTTGCAGTCACCGTTGGGTGCCAAGGGGTGTTCCAGGCAGGCAGCTCTCCATGGAGAGAAAGGCTTCCCAGCTAGCAAGCTGCCTCAGGAGCATTGCTGGAGTGCGGGTGTGAGTACCCGTGGGGTCGCCTTGAGGGTGGCTCCTGGAGCTGCATGGACGCAAACCCCGTACTGAGCACACACCCAGGCAAGACTTAGCACACGTCTCAGCACCTCAAGCAGATCATGGCAGATGCCTCCTGCCTGCACTCAATAGACAGGTTGCCCTGTGCATTGCTGGGGAGGCCCTGGCACGTCAGAGTTTCCCATGGGCCCAGCTACAGCCTTCTCCCTCTTAGGCCATGCACAGATCCTCTCCAGAGCTACGCTGTGTGTGGAAGTTCGCAAGGTGTAGCATGTGCTTCTCTTTCACTGCTTGGAACCTGCACACACCCAGACTGTGTGTGTCAACATTCACAGTGGGGCCTGATGGCAAGCAATCCTTAGCCCACTGCAAAGCGGGAGAGAGGCGGCCTTTCTGCTCAGGGCCAAACACCCTGCTGCTAGTCTGCTTCCCTGCGGGCTAACCTCTGTGAGGGAAAGGCCGTCTGGGCCCTGAAACGCAAGCACCTGGCCACCCACTCCTAGGTGCTCCTTTGCAACGCTGTCTTTTGGAAAGGCATCCTTCTCCTGGAGCCACCGTGTGAGCTGCCTTTGGAAGCCCACAAGAGGCAGGAAGCAGCTTGCAGGAAACCTTGCTCATTGAGGGCCTTGCCCTTGAATATGCTTTGCAAGGAGGCAAGGAGGCCTCGGGTCCACTCGCTTTTCCAATGGGGAACAGCGAGTGCTGAAGAGCTCTGTTCTGGCTCCAAGGCAGCCTGCAGCTCAGGCGCCCGTGGAATGGGCTTGGTTGGTAGAGCACAGCCCTCAGCAGGGCTCTCCAGTGTGTCTAGCCAGAGAGCCCCGTGCTTTGAACCGGCCTCAGGAATGCAGCTCTAGGGAGCTTTCCCCCTCCCTGCTTGCCTGTCTGGGTGACCACCTTGGAGAGGCCTGCTCCAAACTCGGGCTTTGGCCTTCACGCTGAGATCTCCTCCCTGAGCTCTCTAGCTCTCCCAACAATTGGCAAGTGCACCCAGTGGCACCACACCAGACAGTCTCCCTGAGCATGGCTAGGCCAGGCCTAGTCCATGTGTCCCCTTGGTCTCTCTCGGCCTTTGCCTCCCTTAGGCCCTCCACTGCATGTCGACCCCCTGGGGTGCAAGGGGTCTTCCTGGAATGGCCAGTGTGTGGCGTGTGTCTTTTGGTGGCTCCGAGACTGCCTCCACAGAGGCTGGCTGGCAAGGGGAACACTGGGGCTGAGAGGAAAATCAGCATTGTGCGTCCGGGGCAGCAGGCTAGCTGTGGCTTCCAAACTGCCTGCATAGCCCCCGTGTGGCCGTCTCCTCTTCCCTGGTGGAAAGCCTCCCTGAGAACTTAGGAGGCTAGCTGAAAGACACAGGTGCTTTCCATTCCTTGCTAGGACTTCACCGACAGCCCTCGCTCTCTGACTGGTGAGTTGGCACCTTCACCAGAGGCCTCCCAGGGAGCTGCCCCATCCCCATCCAGAAAGGAAACCAGCCGTTGGCAAGCAAACTCAGGCAGAGAAGTCTTGCCAGGGGAGAGGTTTCCCGAAGGATCCCATGCTTCAGTTCACACCCTTTTCCATGGGGGAAGCCGGGGTGTCCCAAATCTCTCCCACGCTTCAGAACCTCCTCCAGCAGCAGGGAGGCTTGCAGTCACCGTTGGGTGCCAAGGGGTGTTCCAGGCAGGCAGCTCTCCATGGAGAGAAAGGCTTCCCAGCTAGCAAGCTGCCTCAGGAGCATTGCTGGAGTGCAGGTGTGAGTACCCGTGGGGTCGCCTTGAGGGTGGCTCCTGGAGCTGCATGGACGCAAACCCCGTACTGAGCACACACCCAGGCAAGACTTAGCACACGTCTCAGCACCTCAAGCAGATCATGGCAGATGCCTCCTGCCTGCACTCAATAGACAGGTTGCCCTGTGCATTGCTGGGGAGGCCCTGGCACGTCAGAGTTTCCCATGGGCCCAGCTACAGCCTTCTCCCTCTTAGGCCATGCACAGATCCTCTCCAGAGCTACGCTGTGTGTGGAAGTTCGCAAGGTGTGGCATGTGCTTGTCTTTCACTGCTTGGAACCTGCACACACCCAGACTGTGTGTGTCAACATTCACAGTGGGGCCTGATGGCAAGCAATCCTTAGCCCACTGCAAAGCGGGAGAGAGGCGGCCTTTCTGCTCAGGGCCAAACACCCTGCTGCTAGTCTGCTTCCCTGCGGGCTAACCTCTGTGAGGGAAAGGCCGTCTGGGCCCTGAAACGCAAGCACCTGGCCACCCACTCCTAGGTGCTCCTTTGCAACGCTGTCTTTTGGAAAGGCATCCTTCTCCTGGAGCCACCGTGTGAGCTGCCTTTGGAAGCCCACAAGAGGCAGGAAGCAGCTTGCAGGAAACCTGGCTCATTGAGGGCCTTGCCCTTGAATATGCTTTGCAAGGAGGCAAGGAGGCCTCGGGTCCACTCGCTTTTCCAATGGGGAACAGCGAGTGCTGAAGAGCTCTGTTCTGGCTCCAAGGCAGCCTGCAGCTCAGGCGCCCGTGGAATGGGCTTGGTTGGTAGAGCACAGCCCTCAGCAGGGCTCTCCAGTGTGTCTAGCCAGAGAGCCCCGTGCTTTGAACCGGCCTCAGGAATGCAGCTCTAGGGAGCTTTCCCCCTCCCTGCTTGCCTGTCTGGGTGACCACCTTGGAGAGGCCTGCTCCAAACTCGGGCTTTGGCCTTCACGCTGAGATCTCCTCCCTGAGCTCTCTAGCTCTCCCAACAATTGGCAAGTGCACCCAGTGGCACCACACCAGACAGTCTCCCTGAGCATGGCTAGGCCAGGCCTAGTCCCCGTGTCCCCTTGGTCTCTCTCGGCCTTTGCCTCCCTTAGGCCCTCCACTGCATGTCGACCCCCTGGGGTGCAAGGGGTCTTCCTGGAATGGCCAGTGTGTGGCGTGTGTCTTTTGGTGGCTCCGAGACTGCCTCCACAGAGGCTGGCTGGCAAGGGGAACACTGGGGCTGAGAGGAAAATCAGCATTGTGCGTCCGGGGCAGCAGGCTAGCTGTGGCTTCCAAACTGCCTGCATAGCCCCCGTGTGGCCGTCTCCTCTTCCCTGGTGGAAAGCCTCCCTGAGAACTTAGGAGGCTAGCTGAAAGACACAGGTGCTTTCCATTCCTTGCTAGGACTTCAGCGACAGCACACGCTCTCTGACTGGTGAGTTGGCACCTTCACCAGAGGCCTCCCAGGGAGCTGCCCCATCCCCATCCAGAAAGGAAACCAGCCGTTGGCAAGCAAACTCAGGCAGAGAAGTCTTGCCAGGAGAGAGGTTTCCCGAAGGATCCCATGCTTCAGTCCACACCCTTTTCCATGGGGGAAGCCGGGGTGTCCCAAATCTCTCCCACGCTTCAGAACCCCCTCCAGCAGCAGGGAGGCTTGCAGTCACCGTTGGGTGCCAAGGGGTGTTCCAGGCAGGCAGCTCTCCATGGAGAGAAAGGCTTCCCAGCTAGCAAGCTGCCTCAGGAGCATTGCTGGAGTGCGGGTGTGAGTACCCGTGGGGTCGCCTTGAGGGTGGCTCCTGGAGCTGCATGGACGCAAACCCCGTACTGAGCACACACCCAGGCAAGACTTAGCACACGTCTCAGCACCTCAAGCAGATCATGGCAGATGCCTCCTGCCTGCACTCAATAGACAGGTTGCCCTGTGCATTGCTGGGGAGGCCCTGGCACGTCAGAGTTTCCCATGGGCCCAGCTACAGCCTTCTCCCTCTTAGGCCATGCACAGATCCTCTCCAGAGCTACGCTGTGTGTGGAAGTTCGCAAGGTGTAGCATGTGCTTCTCTTTCACTGCTTGGAACCTGCACACACCCAGACTGTGTGTGTCAACATTCACAGTGGGGCCTGATGGCAAGCAATCCTTAGCCCACTGCAAAGCGGGAGAGAGGCGGCCTTTCTGCTCAGGGCCAAACACCCTGCTGCTAGTCTGCTTCCCTGCGGGCTAACCTCTGTGAGGGAAAGGCCGTCTGGGCCCTGAAACGCAAGCACCTGGCCACCCACTCCTAGGTGCTCCTTTGCAACGCTGTCTTTTGGAAAGGCATCCTTCTCCTGGAGCCACCGTGTGAGCTGCCTTTGGAAGCCCACAAGAGGCAGGAAGCAGCTTGCAGGAAACCTGGCTCATTGAGGGCCTTGCCCTTGAATATGCTTTGCAAGGAGGCAAGGAGGCCTCGGGTCCACTCGCTTTTCCAATGGGGAACAGCGAGTGCTGAAGAGCTCTGTTCTGGCTCCAAGGCAGCCTGCAGCTCAGGCGCCCGTGGAATGGGCTTGGTTGGTAGAGCACAGCCCTCAGCAGGGCTCTCCAGTGTGTCTAGCCAGAGAGCCCCGTGCTTTGAACCGGCCTCAGGAATGCAGCTCTAGGGAGCTTTCCCCCTCCCTGCTTGCCTGTCTGGGTGACCACCTTGGAGAGGCCTGCTCCAAACTCGGGCTTTGGCCTTCACGCTGAGATCTCCTCCCTGAGCTCTCTAGCTCTCCCAACAATTGGCAAGTGCACCCAGTGGCACCACACCAGACAGTCTCCCTGAGCATGGCTAGGCCAGGCCTAGTCCCCGTGTCCCCTTGGTCTCTCTCGGCCTTTGCCTCCCTTAGGCCCTCCACTGCATGTCGACCCCCTGGGGTGCAAGGGGTCTTCCTGGAATGGCCAGTGTGTGGCGTGTGTCTTTTGGTGGCTCCGAGACTGCCTCCACAGAGGCTGGCTGGCAAGGGGAACACTGGGGCTGAGAGGAAAATCAGCATTGTGCGTCCGGGGCAGCAGGCTAGCTGTGGCTTCCAAACTGCCTGCATAGCCCCCGTGTGGCCGTCTCCTCTTCCCTGGTGGAAAGCCTCCCTGAGAACTTAGGAGGCTAGCTGAAAGACACAGGTGCTTTCCATTCCTTGCTAGGACTTCACCGACAGCCCTCGCTCTCTGACTGGTGAGTTGGCACCTTCACCAGAGGCCTCCCAGGGAGCTGCCCCATCCCCATCCAGAAAGGAAACCAGCCGTTGGCAAGCAAACTCAGGCAGAGAAGTCTTGCCAGGGGAGAGGTTTCCCGAAGGATCCCATGCTTCAGTCCACACCCTTTTCCATGGGGGAAGCCGGGGTGTCCCAAATCTCTCCCACGCTTCAGAACCTCCTCCAGCAGCAGGGAGGCTTGCAGTCACCGTTGGGTGCCAAGGGGTGTTCCAGGCAGGCAGCTCTCCATGGAGAGAAAGGCTTCCCAGCTAGCAAGCTGCCTCAGGAGCATTGCTGGAGTGCGGGTGTGAGTACCCGTGGGGTCGCCTTGAGGGTGGCTCCTGGAGCTGCATGGACGCAAACCCCGTACTGAGCACACACCCAGGCAAGACTTAGCACACGTCTCAGCACCTCAAGCAGATCATGGCAGATGCCTCCTGCCTGCACTCAATAGACAGGTTGCCCTGTGCATTGCTGGGGAGGCCCTGGCACGTCAGAGTTTCCCATGGGCCCAGCTACAGCCTTCTCCCTCTTAGGCCATGCACAGATCCTCTCCAGAGCTACGCTGTGTGTGGAAGTTCGCAAGGTGTGGCATGTGCTTCTCTTTCACTGCTTGGAACCTGCACACACCCAGACTGTGTGTGTCAACATTCACAGTGGGGCCTGATGGCAAGCAATCCTTAGCCCACTGCAAAGCGGGAGAGAGGCGGCCTTTCTGCTCAGGGCCAAACACCCTGCTGCTAGTCTGCTTCCCTGCGGGCTAACCTCTGTGAGGGAAAGGCCGTCTGGGCCCTGAAACGCAAGCACCTGGCCACCCACTCCTAGGTGCTCCTTTGCAACGCTGTCTTTTGGAAAGGCATCCTTCTCCTGGAGCCACCGTGTGAGCTGCCTTTGGAAGCCCACAAGAGGCAGGAAGCAGCTTGCAGGAAACCTGGCTCATTGAGGGCCTTGCCCTTGAATATGCTTTGCAAGGAGGCAAGGAGGCCTCAGGTCCACTCGCTTTTCCAATGGGGAACAGCGAGTGCTGAAGAGCTCTGTTCTGGCTCCAAGGCAGCCTGCAGCTCAGGCGCCCGTGGAATGGGCTTGGTTGGTAGAGCACAGCCCTCAGCAGGGCTCTCCAGTGTGTCTAGCCAGAGAGCCCCGTGCTTTGAAGCGGCCTCAGGAATGCAGCTCTAGGGAGCTTTCCCCCTCCCTGCTTGCCTGTCTGGGTGACCACCTTGGAGAGGCCTGCTCCAAACTCGGGCTTTGGCCTTCACGCTGAGATCTCCTCCCTGAGCTCTCTAGCTCTCCCAACAATTGGCAAGTGCACCCAGTGGCACCACACCAGACAGTCTCCCTGAGCATGGCTAGGCCAGGCCTAGTCCCCGTGTCCCCTTGGTCTCTCTCGGCCTTTGCCTCCCTTAGGCCCTCCACTGCATGTCGACCCCCTGGGGTGCAAGGGGTCTTCCTGGAATGGCCAGTGTGTGGCGTGTGTCTTTTGGTGGCTCCGAGACTGCCTCCACAGAGGCTGGCTGGCAAGGGGAACACTGGGGCTGAGAGGAAAATCAGCATTGTGCGTCCGGGGCAGCAGGCTAGCTGTGGCTTCCAAACTGCCTGCATAGCCCCCGTGTGGCCGTCTCCTCTTCCCTGGTGGAAAGCCTCCCTGAGAACTTAGGAGGCTAGCTGACAGACACAGGTGCTTTCCATTCCTTGCTAGGACTTCAGCGACAGCACACGCTCTCTGACTGGTGAGTTGGCACCTTCACCAGAGGCCTCCCAGGGAGCTGCCCCATCCCCATCCAGAAAGGAAACCAGCCGTTGGCAAGCAAACTCAGGCAGAGAAGTCTTGCCAGGAGAGAGGTTTCCCGAAGGATCCCATGCTTCAGTCCACACCCTTTTCCATGGGGGAAGCCGGGGTGTCCCAAATCTCTCCCACGCTTCAGAACCCCCTCCAGCAGCAGGGAGGCTTGCAGTCACCGTTGGGTGCCAAGGGGTGTTCCAGGCAGGCAGCTCTCCATGGAGAGAAAGGCTTCCCAGCTAGCAAGCTGCCTCAGGAGCATTGCTGGAGTGCGGGTGTGAGTACCCGTGGGGTCGCCTTGAGGGTGGCTCCTGGAGCTGCATGGACGCAAACCCCGTACTGAGCACACACCCAGGCAAGACTTAGCACACGTCTCAGCACCTCAAGCAGATCATGGCAGATGCCTCCTGCCTGCACTCAATAGACAGGTTGCCCTGTGCATTGCTGGGGAGGCCCTGGCACGTCAGAGTTTCCCATGGGCCCAGCTACAGCCTTCTCCCTCTTAGGCCATGCACAGATCCTCTCCAGAGCTACGCTGTGTGTGGAAGTTCGCAAGGTGTAGCATGTGCTTCTCTTTCACTGCTTGGAACCTGCACACACCCAGACTGTGTGTGTCAACATTCACAGTGGGGCCTGATGGCAAGCAATCCTTAGCCCACTGCAAAGCGGGAGAGAGGCGGCCTTTCTGCTCAGGGCCAAACACCCTGCTGCTAGTCTGCTTCCCTGCGGGCTAACCTCTGTGAGGGAAAGGCCGTCTGGGCCCTGAAACGCAAGCACCTGGCCACCCACTCCTAGGTGCTCCTTTGCAACGCTGTCTTTTGGAAAGGCATCCTTCTCCTGGAGCCACCGTGTGAGCTGCCTTTGGAAGCCCACAAGAGGCAGGAAGCAGCTTGCAGGAAACCTTGCTCATTGAGGGCCTTGCCCTTGAATATGCTTTGCAAGGAGGCAAGGAGGCCTCGGGTCCACTCGCTTTTCCAATGGGGAACAGCGAGTGCTGAAGAGCTCTGTTCTGGCTCCAAGGCAGCCTGCAGCTCAGGCGCCCGTGGAATGGGCTTGGTTGGTAGAGCCCAGCCCTCAGCAGGGCTCTCCAGTGTGTCTAGCCAGAGAGCCCCGTGCTTTGAACCGGCCTCAGGAATGCAGCTCTAGGGAGCTTTCCCCCTCCCTGCTTGCCTGTCTGGGTGACCACCTTGGAGAGGCCTGCTCCAAACTCGGGCTTTGGCCTTCACGCTGAGATCTCCTCCCTGAGCTCTCTAGCTCTCCCAACAATTGGCAAGTGCACCCAGTGGCACCACACCAGACAGTCTCCCTGAGCATGGCTAGGCCAGGCCTAGTCCATGTGTCCCCTTGGTCTCTCTCGGCCTTTGCCTCCCTTAGGCCCTCCACTGCATGTCGACCCCCTGGGGTGCAAGGGGTCTTCCTGGAATGGCCAGTGTGTGGCGTGTGTCTTTTGGTGGCTCCGAGACTGCCTCCACAGAGGCTGGCTGGCAAGGGGAACACTGGGGCTGAGAGGAAAATCAGCATTGTGCGTCCGGGGCAGCAGGCTAGCTGTGGCTTCCAAACTGCCTGCATAGCCCCCGTGTGGCCGTCTCCTCTTCCCTGGTGGAAAGCCTCCCTGAGAACTTAGGAGGCTAGCTGAAAGACACAGGTGCTTTCCATTCCTTGCTAGGACTTCACCGACAGCCCTCGCTCTCTGACTGGTGAGTTGGCACCTTCACCAGAGGCCTCCCAGGGAGCTGCCCCATCCCCATCCAGAAAGGAAACCAGCCGTTGGCAAGCAAACTCAGGCAGAGAAGTCTTGCCAGGGGAGAGGTTTCCCGAAGGATCCCATGCTTCAGTTCACACCCTTTTCCATGGGGGAAGCCGGGGTGTCCCAAATCTCTCCCACGCTTCAGAACCTCCTCCAGCAGCAGGGAGGCTTGCAGTCACCGTTGGGTGCCAAGGGGTGTTCCAGGCAGGCAGCTCTCCATGGAGAGAAAGGCTTCCCAGCTAGCAAGCTGCCTCAGGAGCATTGCTGGAGTGCGGGTGTGAGTACCCGTGGGGTCGCCTTGAGGGTGGCTCCTGGAGCTGCATGGACGCAAACCCCGTACTGAGCACACACCCAGGCAAGACTTAGCACACGTCTCAGCACCTCAAGCAGATCATGGCAGATGCCTCCTGCCTGCACTCAATAGACAGGTTGCCCTGTGCATTGCTGGGGAGGCCCTGGCACGTCAGAGTTTCCCATGGGCCCAGCTACAGCCTTCTCCCTCTTAGGCCATGCACAGATCCTCTCCAGAGCTACGCTGTGTGTGGAAGTTCGCAAGGTGTGGCATGTGCTTCTCTTTCACTGCTTGGAACCTGCACACACCCAGACTGTGTGTGTCAACATTCACAGTGGGGCCTGATGGCAAGCAATCCTTAGCCCACTGCAAAGCGGGAGAGAGGCGGCCTTTCTGCTCAGGGCCAAACACCCTGCTGCTAGTCTGCTTCCCTGCGGGCTAACCTCTGTGAGGGAAAGGCCGTCTGGGCCCTGAAACGCAAGCACCTGGCCACCCACTCCTAGGTGCTCCTTTGCAACGCTGTCTTTTGGAAAGGCATCCTTCTCCTGGAGCCACCGTGTGAGCTGCCTTTGGAAGCCCACAAGAGGCAGGAAGCAGCTTGCAGGAAACCTGGCTCATTGAGGGCCTTGCCCTTGAATATGCTTTGCAAGGAGGCAAGGAGGCCTCGGGTCCACTCGCTTTTCCAATGGGGAACAGCGAGTGCTGAAGAGCTCTGTTCTGGCTCCAAGGCAGCCTGCAGCTCAGGCGCCCGTGGAATGGGCTTGGTTGGTAGAGCACAGCCCTCAGCAGGGCTCTCCAGTGTGTCTAGCCAGAGAGCCCCGTGCTTTGAACCGGCCTCAGGAATGCAGCTCTAGGGAGCTTTCCCCCTCCCTGCTTGCCTGTCTGGGTGACCACCTTGGAGAGGCCTGCTCCAAACTCGGGCTTTGGCCTTCACGCTGAGATCTCCTCCCTGAGCTCTCTAGCTCTCCCAACAATTGGCAAGTGCACCCAGTGGCACCACACCAGACAGTCTCCCTGAGCATGGCTAGGCCAGGCCTAGTCCCCGTGTCCCCTTGGTCTCTCTCGGCCTTTGCCTCCCTTAGGCCCTCCACTGCATGTCGACCCCCTGGGGTGCAAGGGGTCTTCCTGGAATGGCCAGTGTGTGGCGTGTGTCTTTTGGTGGCTCCGAGACTGCCTCCACAGAGGCTGGCTGGCAAGGGGAACACTGGGGCTGAGAGGAAAATCAGCATTGTGCGTCCGGGGCAGCAGGCTAGCTGTGGCTTCCAAACTGCCTGCATAGCCCCCGTGTGGCCGTCTCCTCTTCCCTGGTGGAAAGCCTCCCTGAGAACTTAGGAGGCTAGCTGAAAGACACAGGTGCTTTCCATTCCTTGCTAGGACTTCACCGACAGCCCTCGCTCTCTGACTGGTGAGTTGGCACCTTCACCAGAGGCCTCCCAGGGAGCTGCCCCATCCCCATCCAGAAAGGAAACCAGCCGTTGGCAAGCAAACTCAGGCAGAGAAGTCTTGCCAGGGGAGAGGTTTCCCGAAGGAGCCCATGCTTCAGTTCACACCCTTTTCCATGGGGGAAGCCGGGGTGTCCCAAATCTCTCCCACGCTTCAGAACCTCCTCCAGCAGCAGGGAGGCTTGCAGTCACCGTTGGGTGCCAAGGGGTGTTCCAGGCAGGCAGCTCTCCATGGAGAGAAAGGCTTCCCAGCTAGCAAGCTGCCTCAGGAGCATTGCTGGAGTGCGGGTGTGAGTACCCGTGGGGTCGCCTTGAGGGTGGCTCCTGGAGCTGCATGGACGCAAACCCCGTGCTGAGCACACACCCAGGCAAGACTTAGCACACGTCTCAGCACCTCAAGCAGATCATGGCAGATGCCTCCTGCCTGCACTCAATAGACAGGTTGCCCTGTGCATTGCTGGGGAGGCCCTGGCACGTCAGAGTTTCCCATGGGCCCAGCTACAGCCTTCTCCCTCTTAGGCCATGCACAGATCCTCTCCAGAGCTACGCTGTGTGTGGAAGTTCGCAAGGTGTGGCATGTGCTTCTCTTTCACTGCTTGGAACCTGCACACACCCAGACTGTGTGTGTCAACATTCACAGTGGGGCCTGATGGCAAGCAATCCTTAGCCCACTGCAAAGCGGGAGAGAGGCGGCCTTTCTGCTCAGGGCCAAACACCCTGCTGCTAGTCTGCTTCCCTGCGGGCTAACCTCTGTGAGGGAAAGGCCGTCTGGGCCCTGAAACGCAAGCACCTGGCCACCCACTCCTAGGTGCTCCTTTGCAACGCTGTCTTTTGGAAAGGCATCCTTCTCCTGGAGCCACCGTGTGAGCTGCCTTTGGAAGCCCACAAGAGGCAGGAAGCAGCTTGCAGGAAACCTTGCTCATTGAGGGCCTTGCCCTTGAATATGCTTTGCAAGGAGGCAAGGAGGCCTCGGGTCCACTCGCTTTTCCAATGGGGAACAGCGAGTGCTAAAGAGCTCTGTTCTGGCTCCAAGGCAGCCTGCAGCTCAGGCGCCCGTGGAATGGGCTTGGTTGGTAGAGCACAGCCCTCAGCAGGGCTCTCCAGTGTGTCTAGCCAGAGAGCCCCGTGCTTTGAACCGGCCTCAGGAATGCAGCTCTAGGGAGCTTTCCCCCTCCCTGCTTGCCTGTCTGGGTGACCACCTTGGAGAGGCCTGCTCCAAACTCGGGCTTTGGCCTTCACGCTGAGATCTCCTCCCTGAGCTCTCTAGCTCTCCCAACAATTGGCAAGTGCACCCAGTGGCACCAGACCAGACAGTCTCCCTGAGCATGGCTAGGCCAGGCCTAGTCCCCGTGTCCCCTTGGTCTCTCTCGGCCTTTGCCTCCCTTAGGCCCTCCACTGCATGTCGACCCCCTGGGGTGCAAGGGGTCTTCCTGGAATGGCCAGTGTGTGGCGTGTGTCTTTTGGTGGCTCCGAGACCGCCTCCACAGAGGCTGGCTGGCAAGGGGAACACTGGGGCTGAGAGGAAAATCAGCATTGTGCGTCCGGGGCAGCAGGCTAGCTGTGGCTTCCAAACTGCCTGCATAGCCCCCGTGTGGCCGTCTCCTCTTCCCTGGTGGAAAGCCTCCCTGAGAACTTAGGAGGCTAGCTGAAAGACACAGGTGCTTTCCATTCCTTGCTAGGACTTCACCGACAGCACACGCTCTCTGACTGGTGAGTTGGCACCTTCACCAGAGGCCTCCCAGGGAGCTGCCCCATCCCCATCCAGAAAGGAAACCAGCCGTTGGCAAGCAAACTCAGGCAGAGAAGTCTTGCCAGGAGAGAGGTTTCCCGAAGGATCCCATGCTTCAGTCCACACCCTTTTCCATGGGGGAAGCCGGGGTGTCCCAAATCTCTCCCACGCTTCAGAACCCCCTCCAGCAGCAGGGAGGCTTGCAGTCACCGTTGGGTGCCAAGGGGTGTTCCAGGCAGGCAGCTCTCCATGGAGAGAAAGGCTTCCCAGCTAGCAAGCTGCCTCAGGAGCATTGCTGGAGTGCGGGTGTGAGTACCCGTGGGGTCGCCTTGAGGGTGGCTCCTGGAGCTGCATGGACGCAAACCCCGTACTGAGCACACACCCAGGCAAGACTTAGCACACGTCTCAGCACCTCAAGCAGATCATGGCAGATGCCTCCTGCCTGCACTCAATAGACAGGTTGCCCTGTGCATTGCTGGGGAGGCCCTGGCACGTCAGAGTTTCCCATGGGCCCAGCTACAGCCTTCTCCCTCTTAGGCCATGCACAGATCCTCTCCAGAGCTACGCTGTGTGTGGAAGTTCGCAAGGTGTGGCATGTGCTTGTCTTTCACTGCTTGGAACCTGCACACACCCAGACTGTGTGTGTCAACATTCACAGTGGGGCCTGATGGCAAGCAATCCTTAGCCCACTGCAAAGCGGGAGAGAGGCGGCCTTTCTGCTCAGGGCCAAACACCCTGCTGCTAGTCTGCTTCCCTGCGGGCTAACCTCTGTGAGGGAAAGGCCGTCTGGGCCCTGAAACGCAAGCACCTGGCCACCCACTCCTAGGTGCTCCTTTGCAACGCTGTCTTTTGGAAAGGCATCCTTCTCCTGGAGCCACCGTGTGAGCTGCCTTTGGAAGCCCACAAGAGGCAGGAAGCAGCTTGCAGGAAACCTTGCTCATTGAGGGCCTTGCCCTTGAATATGCTTTGCAAGGAGGCAAGGAGGCCTCGGGTCCACTCGCTTTTCCAATGGGGAACAGCGAGTGCTGAAGAGCTCTGTTCTGGCTCCAAGGCAGCCTGCAGCTCAGGCGCCCGTGGAATGGGCTTGGTTGGTAGAGCCCAGCCCTCAGCAGGGCTCTCCAGTGTGTCTAGCCAGAGAGCCCCGTGCTTTGAACCGGCCTCAGGAATGCAGCTCTAGGGAGCTTTCCCCCTCCCTGCTTGCCTGTCCGGGTGACCACCTTGGAGAGGCCTGCTCCAAACTCGGGCTTTGGCCTTCACGCTGAGATCTCCTCCCTGAGCTCTCTAGCTCTCCCAACAATTGGCAAGTGCACCCAGTGGCACCAGACCAGACAGTCTCCCTGAGCATGGCTAGGCCAGGCCTAGTCCCCGTGTCCCCTTGGTCTCTCTCGGCCTTTGCCTCCCTTAGGCCCTCCACTGCATGTCGACCCCCTGGGGTGCAAGGGGTCTTCCTGGAATGGCCAGTGTGTGGCGTGTGTCTTTTGGTGGCTCCGAGACCGCCTCCACAGAGGCTGGCTGGCAAGGGGAACACTGGGGCTGAGAGGAAAATCAGCATTGTGCGTCCGGGGCAGCAGGCTAGCTGTGGCTTCCAAACTGCCTGCATAGCCCCCGTGTGGCCGTCTCCTCTTCCCTGGTGGAAAGCCTCCCTGAGAACTTAGGAGGCTAGCTGAAAGACACAGGTGCTTTCCATTCCTTGCTAGGACTTCACCGACAGCACACGCTCTCTGACTGGTGAGTTGGCACCTTCACCAGAGGCCTCCCAGGGAGCTGCCCCATCCCCATCCAGAAAGGAAACCAGCCGTTGGCAAGCAAACTCAGGCAGAGAAGTCTTGCCAGGAGAGAGGTTTCCCGAAGGATCCCATGCTTCAGTCCACACCCTTTTCCATGGGGGAAGCCGGGGTGTCCCAAATCTCTCCCACGCTTCAGAACCCCCTCCAGCAGCAGGGAGGCTTGCAGTCACCGTTGGGTGCCAAGGGGTGTTCCAGGCAGGCAGCTCTCCATGGAGAGAAAGGCTTCCCAGCTAGCAAGCTGCCTCAGGAGCATTGCTGGAGTGCGGGTGTGAGTACCCGTGGGGTCGCCTTGAGGGTGGCTCCTGGAGCTGCATGGACGCAAACCCCGTACTGAGCACACACCCAGGCAAGACTTAGCACACGTCTCAGCACCTCAAGCAGATCATGGCAGATGCCTCCGGCCTGCACTCAATAGACAGGTTGCCCTGTGCATTGCTGGGGAGGCCCTGGCACGTCAGAGTTTCCCATGGGCCCAGCTACAGCCTTCTCCCTCTTAGGCCATGCACAGATCCTCTCCAGAGCTACGCTGTGTGTGGAAGTTCGCAAGGTGTGGCATGTGCTTGTCTTTCACTGCTTGGAACCTGCACACACCCAGACTGTGTGTGTCAACATTCACAGTGGGGCCTGATGGCAAGCAATCCTTAGCCCACTGCAAAGCGGGAGAGAGGCGGCCTTTCTGCTCAGGGCCAAACACCCTGCTGCTAGTCTGCTTCCCTGCGGGCTAACCTCTGTGAGGGAAAGGCCGTCTGGGCCCTGAAACGCAAGCACCTGGCCACCCACTCCTAGGTGCTCCTTTGCAACGCTGTCTTTTGGAAAGGCATCCTTCTCCTGGAGCCACCGTGTGAGCTGCCTTTGGAAGCCCACAAGAGGCAGGAAGCAGCTTGCAGGAAACCTTGCTCATTGAGGGCCTTGCCCTTGAATATGCTTTGCAAGGAGGCAAGGAGGCCTCGGGTCCACTCGCTTTTCCAATGGGGAACAGCGAGTGCTGAAGAGCTCTGTTCTGGCTCCAAGGCAGCCTGCAGCTCAGGCGCCCGTGGAATGGGCTTGGTTGGTAGAGCCCAGCCCTCAGCAGGGCTCTCCAGTGTGTCTAGCCAGAGAGCCCCGTGCTTTGAACCGGCCTCAGGAATGCAGCTCTAGGGAGCTTTCCCCCTCCCTGCTTGCCTGTCCGGGTGACCACCTTGGAGAGGCCTGCTCCAAACTCGGGCTTTGGCCTTCACGCTGAGATCTCCTCCCTGAGCTCTCTAGCTCTCCCAACAATTGGCAAGTGCACCCAGTGGCACCACACCAGACAGTCTCCCTGAGCATGGCTAGGCCAGGCCTAGTCCCCGTGTCCCCTTGGTCTCTCTCGGCCTTTGCCTCCCTTAGGCCCTCCACTGCATGTCGACCCCCTGGGGTGCAAGGGGTCTTCCTGGAATGGCCAGTGTGTGGCGTGTGTCTTTTGGTGGCTCCGAGACTGCCTCCACAGAGGCTGGCTGGCAAGGGGAACACTGGGGCTGAGAGGAAAATCAGCATTGTGCGTCCGGGGCAGCAGGCTAGCTGTGGCTTCCAAACTGCCTGCATAGCACGCGTGTGGCCGTCTCCTCTTCCCTGGTGGAAAGCCTCCCTGAGAATTTAGGAGGCTAGCTGAAAGACACAGGTGCTTTCCATTCCTTGCTAGGACTTCACCGACAGCCCTCGCTCTCTGACTGGTGAGTTGGCACCTTCACCAGAGGCCTCCCAGGGAGCTGCCCCATCCCCATCCAGAAGGGAAACCAGCCGTTGGCAAGCAAACTCAGGCAGAGAAGTCTTGCCAGGGGAGAGGTTTCCCGAAGGATCCCATGCTTCAGTTCAAACCCTTTTCCATGGGGGAAGCCGGGGTGTCCCAAATCTCTCCCACGCTTCAGAACCTCCTCCAGCAGCAGGGAGGCTTGCAGTCACCGTTGGGTGCCAAGGGGTGTTCCAGGCAGGCAGCTCTCCATGGAGAGAAAGGCTTCCCAGCTAGCAAGCTGCCTCAGGAGCATTGCTGGAGTGCGGGTATGAGTACCCGTGGGGTCGCCTTGAGGGTGGCTCGTGGAGCTGCATGGACGCAAACCCCGTGCTGAGCACACACCCAGGCAAGACTTAGCACACGTCTCAGCACCTCAAGCAGATCATGGCAGATGCCTCCGGCCTGCACTCAATAGACAGGTTGCCCTGTGCATTGCTGGGGAGGCCCTGGCACGTCAGAGTTTCCCATGGGTCCAACTACAGCCTTCTCCCTCTTAGGCCATGCACAGATCCTCTCCAGAGCTACGCTGTGTGTGGAAGTTCGCAAGGTGTGGCATGTGCTTCTCTTTCACTGCTTGGAACCTGCACACACCCAGACTGTGTGTGTCAACATTCACAGTGGGGCCTGATGGCAAGCAATCCTTAGCCCACTGCAAAGCGGGAGAGAGGCGGCCTTTCTGCTCAGGGCCAAACACCCTGCTGCTAGTCTGCTTCCCTGCGGGCTAACCTCTGTGAGGGAAAGGCCGTCTGGGCCCTGAAACGCAAGCACCTGGCCACCCACTCCTAGGTGCTCCTTTGCAACGCTGTCTTTTGGAAAGGCATCCTTCTCCTGGAGCCACCGTGTGAGCTGCCTTTGGAAGCCCACAAGAGGCAGGAAGCAGCTTGCAGGAAACCTGGCTCATTGAGGGCCTTGCCCTTGAATATGCTTTGCAAGGAGGCAAGGAGGCCTCGGGTCCACTCGCTTTTCCAATGGGGAACAGCGAGTGCTGAAGAGCTCTGTTCTGGCTCCAAGGCAGCCTGCAGCTCAGGCGCCCGTGGAATGGGCTTGGTTGGTAGAGCACAGCCCTCAGCAGGGCTCTCCAGTGTGTCTAGCCAGAGAGCCCCGTGCTTTGAACCGGCCTCAGGAATGCAGCTCTAGGGAGCTTTCCCCCTCCCTGCTTGCCTGTCTGGGTGACCACCTTGGAGAGGCCTGCTCCAAACTCGGGCTTTGGCCTTCACGCTGAGATCTCCTCCCTGAGCTCTCTAGCTCTCCCAACAATTGACAAGTGCACCCAGTGGCACCACACCAGACAGTCTCCCTGAGCATGGCTAGGCCAGGCCTAGTCCCCGTGTCCCCTTGGTCTCTCTCGGCCTTTGCCTCCCTTAGGCCCTCCACTGCATGTCGACCCCCTGGGGTGCAAGGGGTCTTCCTGGAATGGCCAGTGTGTGGCGTGTGTCTTTTGGTGGCTCCGAGACTGCCTCCACAGAGGCTGGCTGGCAAGGGGAACACTGGGGCTGAGAGGAAAATCAGCATTGTGCGTCCGGGGCAGCAGGCTAGCTGTGGCTTCCAAACTGCCTGCATAGCCCCCGTGTGGCCGTCTCCTCTTCCCTGGTGGAAAGCCTCCCTGAGAACTTAGGAGGCTAGCTGACAGACACAGGTGCTTTCCATTCCTTGCTAGGACTTCACCGACAGCACACGCTCTCTGACTGGTGAGTTGGCACCTTCACCAGAGGCCTCCCAGGGAGCTGCCCCATCCCCATCCGGAAAGGAAACCAGCCGTTGGCAAGCAAACTCAGGCAGAGAAGTCTTGCCAGGAGAGAGGTTTCCCGAAGGAGCCCATGCTTCAGTCCACACCCTTTTCCATGGGGGAAGCCGGGGTGTCCCAAATCTTTCCCACGCTTCAGAACCCCCTCCAGCAGCAGGGAGGCTTGCAGTCACCGTTGGGTGCCAAGGGGTGTTCCAGGCAGGCAGCTCTCCATGGAGAGAAAGGCTTCCCAGCTAGCAAGCTGCCTCAGGAGCATTGCTGGAGTGCGGGTGTGAGTACCCGTGGGGTCGCCTTGAGGGTGGCTCCTGGAGCTGCATGGACGCAAACCCCGTACTGAGCACACACCCAGGCAAGACTTAGCACACGTCTCAGCACCTCAAGCAGATCATGGCAGATGCCTCCGGCCTGCACTCAATAGACAGGTTGCCCTGTGCATTGCTGGGGAGGCCCTGGCACGTCAGAGTTTCCCATGGGCCCAGCTACAGCCTTCTCCCTCTTAGGCCATGCACAGATCCTCTCCAGAGCTACGCTGTGTGTGGAAGTTCGCAAGGTGTGGCATGTGCTTGTCTTTCACTGCTTGGAACCTGCACACACCCAGACTGTGTGTGTCAACATTCACAGTGGGGCCTGATGGCAAGCAATCCTTAGCCCACTGCAAAGCGGGAGAGAGGCGGCCTTTCTGCTCAGGGCCAAACACCCTGCTGCTAGTCTGCTTCCCTGCGGGCTAACCTCTGTGAGGGAAAGGCCGTCTGGGCCCTGAAACGCAAGCACCTGGCCACCCACTCCTAGGTGCTCCTTTGCAACGCTGTCTTTTGGAAAGGCATCCTTCTCCTGGAGCCACCGTGTGAGCTGCCTTTGGAAGCCCACAAGAGGCAGGAAGCAGCTTGCAGGAAACCTGGCTCATTGAGGGCCTTGCCCTTGAATATGCTTTGCAAGGAGGCAAGGAGGCCTCGGGTCCACTCGCTTTTCCAATGGGGAACAGCGAGTGCTGAAGAGCTCTGTTCTGGCTCCAAGGCAGCCTGCAGCTCAGGTGCCCGTGGAATGGGCTTGGTTGGTAGAGCCCAGCCCTCAGCAGGGCTCTCCAGTGTGTCTAGCCAGAGAGCCCCGTGCTTTGAACCGGCCTCAGGAATGCAGCTCTAGGGAGCTTTCCCCCTCCCTGCTTGCCTGTCTGGGTGACCACCTTGGAGAGGCCTGCTCCAAACTCGGGCTTTGGCCTTCACGCTGAGATCTCCTCCCTGAGCTCTCTAGCTCTCCCAACAATTGGCAAGTGCACCCAGTGGCACCACACCAGACAGTCTCCCTGAGCATGGCTAGGCCAGGCCTAGTCCATGTGTCCCCTTGGTCTCTCTCGGCCTTTGCCTCCCTTAGGCCCTCCACTGCATGTCGACCCCCTGGGGTGCAAGGGGTCTTCCTGGAATGGCCAGTGTGTGGCGTGTGTCTTTTGGTGGCTCCGAGACTGCCTCCACAGAGGCTGGCTGGCAAGGGGAACACTGGGGCTGAGAGGAAAATCAGCATTGTGCGTCCGGGGCAGCAGGCTAGCTGTGGCTTCCAAACTGCCTGCATAGCCCCCGTGTGGCCGTCTCCTCTTCCCTGGTGGAAAGCCTCCCTGAGAACTTAGGAGGCTAGCTGAAAGACACAGGTGCTTTCCATTCCTTGCTAGGACTTCACCGACAGCCCTCGCTCTCTGACTGGTGAGTTGGCACCTTCACCAGAGGCCTCCCAGGGAGCTGCCCCATCCCCATCCAGAAAGGAAACCAGCCGTTGGCAAGCAAACTCAGGCAGAGAAGTCTTGCCAGGGGAGAGGTTTCCCGAAGGATCCCATGCTTCAGTTCACACCCTTTTCCATGGGGGAAGCCTGGTGTCCCAAATCTCTCCCACGCTTCAGAACCTCCTCCAGCAGCAGGGAGGCTTGCAGTCACCGTTGGGTGCCAAGGGGTGTTCCAGGCAGGCAGCTCTCCATGGAGAGAAAGGCTTCCCAGCTAGCAAGCTGCCTCAGGAGCATTGCTGGAGTGCGGGTGTGAGTACCCGTGGGGTCGCCTTGAGGGTGGCTCCTGGAGCTGCATGGACGCAAACCCCGTGCTGAGCACACACCCAGGCAAGACTTAGCACACGTCTCAGCACCTCAAGCAGATCATGGCAGATGCCTCCTGCCTGCACTCAATAGACAGGTTGCCCTGTGCATTGCTGGGGAGGCCCTGGCACGTCAGAGTTTCCCATGGGCCCAGCTACAGCCTTCTCCCTCTTAGGCCATGCACAGATCCTCTCCAGAGCTACGCTGTGTGTGGAAGTTCGCAAGGTGTGGCATGTGCTTCTCTTTCACTGCTTGGAACCTGCACACACCCAGACTGTGTGTGTCAACATTCACAGTGGGGCCTGATGGCAAGCAATCCTTAGCCCACTGCAAAGCGGGAGAGAGGCGGCCTTTCTGCTCAGGGCCAAACACCCTGCTGCTAGTCTGCTTCCCTGCGGGCTAACCTCTGTGAGGGAAAGGCCGTCTGGGCCCTGAAACGCAAGCACCTGGCCACCCACTCCTAGGTGCTCCTTTGCAACGCTGTCTTTTGGAAAGGCATCCTTCTCCTGGAGCCACCGTGTGAGCTGCCTTTGGAAGCCCACAAGAGGCAGGAAGCAGCTTGCAGGAAACCTTGCTCATTGAGGGCCTTGCCCTTGAATATGCTTTGCAAGGAGGCAAGGAGGCCTCGGGTCCACTCGCTTTTCCAATGGGGAACAGCGAGTGCTGAAGAGCTCTGTTCTGGCTCCAAGGCAGCCTGCAGCTCAGGCGCCCGTGGAATGGGCTTGGTTGGTAGAGCACAGCCCTCAGCAGGGCTCTCCAGTGTGTCTAGCCAGAGAGCCCCGTGCTTTGAACCGGCCTCAGGAATGCAGCTCTAGGGAGCTTTCCCCCTCCCTGCTTGCCTGTCCGGGTGACCACCTTGGAGAGGCCTGCTCCAAACTCGGGCTTTGGCCTTCACGCTGAGATCTCCTCCCTGAGCTCTCTAGCTCTCCCAACAATTGGCAAGTGCACCCAGTGGCACCACACCAGACAGTCTCCCTGAGCATGGCTAGGCCAGGCCTAGTCCCCGTGTCCCCTTGGTCTCTCCCGGCCTTTGCCTCCCTTAGGCCCTCCACTGCATGTCGACCCCCTGGGGTGCAAGGGGTCTTCCTGGAATGGCCAGTGTGTGGCGTGTGTCTTTTGGTGGCTCCGAGACTGCCTCCACAGAGGCTGGCTGGCAAGGGGAACACTGGGGCTGAGAGGAAAATCAGCATTGTGCGTCCGGGGCAGCAGGCTAGCTGTGGCTTCCAAACTGCCTGCATAGCCCCCGTGTGGCCGTCTCCTCTTCCCTGGTGGAAAGCCTCCCTGAGAACTTAGGAGGCTAGCTGAAAGACACAGGTGCTTTCCATTCCTTGCTAGGACTTCACCGACAGCACACGCTCTCTGACTGGTGAGTTGGCACCTTCACCAGAGGCCTCCCAGGGAGCTGCCCCATCCCCATCCGGAAAGGAAACCAGCCGATGGCAAGCAAACTCAGGCAGAGAAGTCTTGCCAGGAGAGAGGTTTCCCAAAGGAGCCCATGCTTCAGTCCACACCCTTTTCCATGGGGGAAGCCGGGGTGTCCCAAATCTTTCCCACGCTTCAGAACCCCCTCCAGCAGCAGGGAGGCTTGCAGTCACCGTTGGGTGCCAAGGGGTGTTCCAGGCAGGCAGCTCTCCATGGAGAGAAAGGCTTCCCAGCTAGCAAGCTGCCTCAGGAGCATTGCTGGAGTGCGGGTGTGAGTACCCGTGGGGTCGCCTTGAGGGTGGCTCCTGGAGCTGCATGGACGCAAACCCCGTACTGAGCACACACCCAGGCAAGACTTAGCACACGTCTCAGCACCTCAAGCAGATCATGGCAGATGCCTCCTGCCTGCACTCAATAGACAGGTTGCCCTGTGCATTGCTGGGGAGGCCCTGGCACGTCAGAGTTTCCCATGGGCCCAGCTACAGCCTTCTCCCTCTTAGGCCATGCACAGATCCTCTCCAGAGCTACGCTGTGTGTGGAAGTTCGCAAGGTGTAGCATGTGCTTCTCTTTCACTGCTTGGAACCTGCACACACCCAGACTGTGTGTGTCAACATTCACAGTGGGGCCTGATGGCAAGCAATCCTTAGCCCACTGCAAAGCGGGAGAGAGGCGGCCTTTCTGCTCAGGGCCAAACACCCTGCTGCTAGTCTGCTTCCCTGCGGGCTAACCTCTGTGAGGGAAAGGCCGTCTGGGCCCTGAAACGCAAGCACCTGGCCACCCACTCCTAGGTGCTCCTTTGCAACGCTGTCTTTTGGAAAGGCATCCTTCTCCTGGAGCCACCGTGTGAGCTGCCTTTGGAAGCCCACAAGAGGCAGGAAGCAGCTTGCAGGAAACCTGGCTCATTGAGGGCCTTGCCCTTGAATATGCTTTGCAAGGAGGCAAGGAGGCCTCGGGTCCACTCGCTTTTCCAATGGGGAACAGCGAGTGCTGAAGAGCTCTGTTCTGGCTCCAAGGCAGCCTGCAGCTCAGGCGCCCGTGGAATGGGCTTGGTTGGTAGAGCACAGCCCTCAGCAGGGCTCTCCAGTGTGTCTAGCCAGAGAGCCCCGTGCTTTGAACCGGCCTCAGGAATGCAGCTCTAGGGAGCTTTCCCCCTCCCTGCTTGCCTGTCTGGGTGACCACCTTGGAGAGGCCTGCTCCAAACTCGGGCTTTGGCCTTCACGCTGAGATCTCCTCCCTGAGCTCTCTAGCTCTCCCAACAATTGACAAGTGCACCCAGTGGCACCACACCAGACAGTCTCCCTGAGCATGGCTAGGCCAGGCCTAGTCCCCGTGTCCCCTTGGTCTCTCTCGGCCTTTGCCTCCCTTAGGCCCTCCACTGCATGTCGACCCCCTGGGGTGCAAGGGGTCTTCCTGGAATGGCCAGTGTGTGGCGTGTGTCTTTTGGTGGCTCCGAGACTGCCTCCACAGAGGCTGGCTGGCAAGGGGAACACTGGGGCTGAGAGGAAAATCAGCATTGTGCGTCCGGGGCAGCAGGCTAGCTGTGGCTTCCAAACTGCCTGCATAGCCCCCGTGTGGCCGTCTCCTCTTCCCTGGTGGAAAGCCTCCCTGAGAACTTAGGAGGCTAGCTGACAGACACAGGTGCTTTCCATTCCTTGCTAGGACTTCACCGACAGCACACGCTCTCTGACTGGTGAGTTGGCACCTTCACCAGAGGCCTCCCAGGGAGCTGCCCCATCCCCATCCGGAAAGGAAACCAGCCGTTGGCAAGCAAACTCAGGCAGAGAAGTCTTGCCAGGAGAGAGGTTTCCCGAAGGAGCCCATGCTTCAGTCCACACCCTTTTCCATGGGGGAAGCCGGGGTGTCCCAAATCTTTCCCACGCTTCAGAACCCCCTCCAGCAGCAGGGAGGCTTGCAGTCACCGTTGGGTGCCAAGGGGTGTTCCAGGCAGGCAGCTCTCCATGGAGAGAAAGGCTTCCCAGCTAGCAAGCTGCCTCAGGAGCATTGCTGGAGTGCGGGTGTGAGTACCCGTGGGGTCGCCTTGAGGGTGGCTCCTGGAGCTGCATGGACGCAAACCCCGTACTGAGCACACACCCAGGCAAGACTTAGCACACGTCTCAGCACCTCAAGCAGATCATGGCAGATGCCTCCGGCCTGCACTCAATAGACAGGTTGCCCTGTGCATTGCTGGGGAGGCCCTGGCACGTCAGAGTTTCCCATGGGCCCAGCTACAGCCTTCTCCCTCTTAGGCCATGCACAGATCCTCTCCAGAGCTACGCTGTGTGTGGAAGTTCGCAAGGTGTGGCATGTGCTTCTCTTTCACTGCTTGGAACCTGCACACACCCAGACTGTGTGTGTCAACATTCACAGTGGGGCCTGATGGCAAGCAATCCTTAGCCCACTGCAAAGCGGGAGAGAGGCGGCCTTTCTGCTCAGGGCCAAACACCCTGCTGCTAGTCTGCTTCCCTGCGGGCTAACCTCTGTGAGGGAAAGGCCGTCTGGGCCCTGAAACGCAAGCACCTGGCCACCCACTCCTAGGTGCTCCTTTGCAACGCTGTCTTTTGGAAAGGCATCCTTCTCCTGGAGCCACCGTGTGAGCTGCCTTTGGAAGCCCACAAGAGGCAGGAAGCAGCTTGCAGGAAACCTTGCTCATTGAGGGCCTTGCCCTTGAATATGCTTTGCAAGGAGGCAAGGAGGCCTCGGGTCCACTCGCTTTTCCAATGGGGAACAGCGAGTGCTGAAGAGCTCTGTTCTGGCTCCAAGGCAGCCTGCAGCTCAGGTGCCCGTGGAATGGGCTTGGTTGGTAGAGCCCAGCCCTCAGCAGGGCTCTCCAGTGTGTCTAGCCAGAGAGCCCCGTGCTTTGAACCGGCCTCAGGAATGCAGCTCTAGGGAGCTTTCCCCCTCCCTGCTTGCCTGTCTGGGTGACCACCTTGGAGAGGCCTGCTCCAAACTCGGGCTTTGGCCTTCACGCTGAGATCTCCTCCCTGAGCTCTCTAGCTCTCCCAACAATTGGCAAGTGCACCCAGTGGCACCACACCAGACAGTCTCCCTGAGCATGGCTAGGCCAGGCCTAGTCCATGTGTCCCCTTGGTCTCTCTCGGCCTTTGCCTCCCTTAGGCCCTCCACTGCATGTCGACCCCCTGGGGTGCAAGGGGTCTTCCTGGAATGGCCAGTGTGTGGCGTGTGTCTTTTGGTGGCTCCGAGACTGCCTCCACAGAGGCTGGCTGGCAAGGGGAACACTGGGGCTGAGAGGAAAATCAGCATTGTGCGTCCGGGGCAGCAGGCTAGCTGTGGCTTCCAAACTGCCTGCATAGCCCCCGTGTGGCCGTCTCCTCTTCCCTGGTGGAAAGCCTCCCTGAGAACTTAGGAGGCTAGCTGAAAGACACAGGTGCTTTCCATTCCTTGCTAGGACTTCACCGACAGCCCTCGCTCTCTGACTGGTGAGTTGGCACCTTCACCAGAGGCCTCCCAGGGAGCTGCCCCATCCCCATCCAGAAAGGAAACCAGCCGTTGGCAAGCAAACTCAGGCAGAGAAGTCTTGCCAGGGGAGAGGTTTCCCGAAGGATCCCATGCTTCAGTTCACACCCTTTTCCATGGGGGAAGCCTGGTGTCCCAAATCTCTCCCACGCTTCAGAACCTCCTCCAGCAGCAGGGAGGCTTGCAGTCACCGTTGGGTGCCAAGGGGTGTTCCAGGCAGGCAGCTCTCCATGGAGAGAAAGGCTTCCCAGCTAGCAAGCTGCCTCAGGAGCATTGCTGGAGTGCGGGTGTGAGTACCCGTGGGGTCGCCTTGAGGGTGGCTCCTGGAGCTGCATGGACGCAAACCCCGTGCTGAGCACACACCCAGGCAAGACTTAGCACACGTCTCAGCACCTCAAGCAGATCATGGCAGATGCCTCCTGCCTGCACTCAATAGACAGGTTGCCCTGTGCATTGCTGGGGAGGCCCTGGCACGTCAGAGTTTCCCATGGGCCCAGCTACAGCCTTCTCCCTCTTAGGCCATGCACAGATCCTCTCCAGAGCTACGCTGTGTGTGGAAGTTCGCAAGGTGTGGCATGTGCTTCTCTTTCACTGCTTGGAACCTGCACACACCCAGACTGTGTGTGTCAACATTCACAGTGGGGCCTGATGGCAAGCAATCCTTAGCCCACTGCAAAGCGGGAGAGAGGCGGCCTTTCTGCTCAGGGCCAAACACCCTGCTGCTAGTCTGCTTCCCTGCGGGCTAACCTCTGTGAGGGAAAGGCCGTCTGGGCCCTGAAACGCAAGCACCTGGCCACCCACTCCTAGGTGCTCCTTTGCAACGCTGTCTTTTGGAAAGGCATCCTTCTCCTGGAGCCACCGTGTGAGCTGCCTTTGGAAGCCCACAAGAGGCAGGAAGCAGCTTGCAGGAAACCTTGCTCATTGAGGGCCTTGCCCTTGAATATGCTTTGCAAGGAGGCAAGGAGGCCTCGGGTCCACTCGCTTTTCCAATGGGGAACAGCGAGTGCTGAAGAGCTCTGTTCTGGCTCCAAGGCAGCCTGCAGCTCAGGCGCCCGTGGAATGGGCTTGGTTGGTAGAGCACAGCCCTCAGCAGGGCTCTCCAGTGTGTCTAGCCAGAGAGCCCCGTGCTTTGAACCGGCCTCAGGAATGCAGCTCTAGGGAGCTTTCCCCCTCCCTGCTTGCCTGTCCGGGTGACCACCTTGGAGAGGCCTGCTCCAAACTCGGGCTTTGGCCTTCACGCTGAGATCTCCTCCCTGAGCTCTCTAGCTCTCCCAACAATTGGCAAGTGCACCCAGTGGCACCACACCAGACAGTCTCCCTGAGCATGGCTAGGCCAGGCCTAGTCCCCGTGTCCCCTTGGTCTCTCCCGGCCTTTGCCTCCCTTAGGCCCTCCACTGCATGTCGACCCCCTGGGGTGCAAGGGGTCTTCCTGGAATGGCCAGTGTGTGGCGTGTGTCTTTTGGTGGCTCCGAGACTGCCTCCACAGAGGCTGGCTGGCAAGGGGAACACTGGGGCTGAGAGGAAAATCAGCATTGTGCGTCCGGGGCAGCAGGCTAGCTGTGGCTTCCAAACTGCCTGCATAGCCCCCGTGTGGCCGTCTCCTCTTCCCTGGTGGAAAGCCTCCCTGAGAACTTAGGAGGCTAGCTGAAAGACACAGGTGCTTTCCATTCCTTGCTAGGACTTCACCGACAGCACACGCTCTCTGACTGGTGAGTTGGCACCTTCACCAGAGGCCTCCCAGGGAGCTGCCCCATCCCCATCCGGAAAGGAAACCAGCCGATGGCAAGCAAACTCAGGCAGAGAAGTCTTGCCAGGAGAGAGGTTTCCCAAAGGAGCCCATGCTTCAGTCCACACCCTTTTCCATGGGGGAAGCCGGGGTGTCCCAAATCTTTCCCACGCTTCAGAACCCCCTCCAGCAGCAGGGAGGCTTGCAGTCACCGTTGGGTGCCAAGGGGTGTTCCAGGCAGGCAGCTCTCCATGGAGAGAAAGGCTTCCCAGCTAGCAAGCTGCCTCAGGAGCATTGCTGGAGTGCGGGTGTGAGTACCCGTGGGGTCGCCTTGAGGGTGGCTCCTGGAGCTGCATGGACGCAAACCCCGTACTGAGCACACACCCAGGCAAGACTTAGCACACGTCTCAGCACCTCAAGCAGATCATGGCAGATGCCTCCTGCCTGCACTCAATAGACAGGTTGCCCTGTGCATTGCTGGGGAGGCCCTGGCACGTCAGAGTTTCCCATGGGCCCAGCTACAGCCTTCTCCCTCTTAGGCCATGCACAGATCCTCTCCAGAGCTACGCTGTGTGTGGAAGTTCGCAAGGTGTAGCATGTGCTTCTCTTTCACTGCTTGGAACCTGCACACACCCAGACTGTGTGTGTCAACATTCACAGTGGGGCCTGATGGCAAGCAATCCTTAGCCCACTGCAAAGCGGGAGAGAGGCGGCCTTTCTGCTCAGGGCCAAACACCCTGCTGCTAGTCTGCTTCCCTGCGGGCTAACCTCTGTGAGGGAAAGGCCGTCTGGGCCCTGAAACGCAAGCACCTGGCCACCCACTCCTAGGTGCTCCTTTGCAACGCTGTCTTTTGGAAAGGCATCCTTCTCCTGGAGCCACCGTGTGAGCTGCCTTTGGAAGCCCACAAGAGGCAGGAAGCAGCTTGCAGGAAACCTTGCTCATTGAGGGCCTTGCCCTTGAATATGCTTTGCAAGGAGGCAAGGAGGCCTCGGGTCCACTCGCTTTTCCAAAGGGGAACAGCGAGTGCTGAAGAGCTCTGTTCTGGCTCCAAGGCAGCCTGCAGCTCAGGCGCCCGTGGAATGGGCTTGGTTGGTAGAGCACAGCCCTCAGCAGGGCTCTCCAGTGTGTCTAGCCAGAGAGCCCCGTGCTTTGAACGGCCTCAGGAATGCAGCTCTAGGGAGCTTTCCCCCTCCCTGCTTGCCTGTCTGGGTGACCACCTTGGAGAGGCCTGCTCCAAACTCGGGCTTTGGCCTTCACGCTGAGATCTCCTCCCTGAGCTCTCTAGCTCTCCCAACAATTGGCAAGTGCACCCAGTGGCACCACACCAGACAGTCTCCCTGAGCATGGCTAGGCCAGGCCTAGTCCCCGTGTCCCCTTGGTCTCTCTCGGCCTTTGCCTCCCTTAGGCCCTCCACTGCATGTCGACCCCCTGGGGTGCAAGGGGTCTTCCTGGAATGGCCAGTGTGTGGCGTGTGTCTTTTGGTGGCTCCGAGACTGCCTCCACAGAGGCTGGCTGGCAAGGGGAACACTGGGGCTGAGAGGAAAATCAGCATTGTGCGTCCGGGGCAGCAGGCTAGCTGTGGCTTCCAAACTGCCTGCATAGCCCCCGTGTGGCCGTCTCCTCTTCCCTGGTGGAAAGCCTCCCTGAGAACTTAGGAGGCTAGCTGACAGACACAGGTGCTTTCCATTCCTTGCTAGGACTTCACCGACAGCACACGCTCTCTGACTGGTGAGTTGGCACCTTCACCAGAGGCCTCCCAGGGAGCTGCCCCATCCCCATCCGGAAAGGAAACCAGCCGTTGGCAAGCAAACTCAGGCAGAGAAGTCTTGCCAGGAGAGAGGTTTCCCGAAGGAGCCCATGCTTCAGTCCACACCCTTTTCCATGGGGGAAGCCGGGGTGTCCCAAATCTCTCCCACGCTTCAGAACCCCCTCCAGCAGCAGGGAGGCTTGCAGTCACCGTTGGGTGCCAAGGGGTGTTCCAGGCAGGCAGCTCTCCATGGAGAGAAAGGCTTCCCAGCTAGCAAGCTGCCTCAGGAGCATTGCTGGAGTGCGGGTGTGAGTACCCGTGGGGTCGCCTTGAGGGTGGCTCCTGGAGCTGCATGGACGCAAACCCCGTACTGAGCACACACCCAGGCAAGACTTAGCACACGTCTCAGCACCTCAAGCAGATCATGGCAGATGCCTCCTGCCTGCACTCAATAGACAGGTTGCCCTGTGCATTGCTGGGGAGGCCCTGGCACGTCAGAGTTTCCCATGGGCCCAGCTACAGCCTTCTCCCTCTTAGGCCATGCACAGATCCTCTCCAGAGCTACGCTGTGTGTGGAAGTTCGCAAGGTGTGGCATGTGCTTCTCTTTCACTGCTTGGAACCTGCACACACCCAGACTGTGTGTGTCAACATTCACAGTGGGGCCTGATGGCAAGCAATCCTTAGCCCACTGCAAAGCGGGAGAGAGGCGGCCTTTCTGCTCAGGGCCAAACACCCTGCTGCTAGTCTGCTTCCCTGCGGGCTAACCTCTGTGAGGGAAAGGCCGTCTGGGCCCTGAAACGCAAGCACCTGGCCACCCACTCCTAGGTGCTCCTTTGCAACGCTGTCTTTTGGAAAGGCATCCTTCTCCTGGAGCCACCGTGTGAGCTGCCTTTGGAAGCCCACAAGAGGCAGGAAGCAGCTTGCAGGAAACCTTGCTCATTGAGGGCCTTGCCCTTGAATATGCTTTGCAAGGAGGCAAGGAGGCCTCGGGTCCACTCGCTTTTCCAATGGGGAACAGCGAGTGCTGAAGAGCTCTGTTCTGGCTCCAAGGCAGCCTGCAGCTCAGGCGCCCGTGGAATGGGCTTGGTTGGTAGAGCACAGCCCTCAGCAGGGCTCTCCAGTGTGTCTAGCCAGAGAGCCCCGTGCTTTGAACCGGCCTCAGGAATGCAGCTCTAGGGAGCTTTCCCCCTCCCTGCTTGCCTGTCTGGGTGACCACCTTGGAGAGGCCTGCTCCAAACTCGGGCTTTGGCCTTCATGCTGAGATCTCCTCCCTGAGCTCTCTAGCTCTCCCAACAATTGGCAAGTGCACCCAGTGGCACCACACCAGACAGTCTCCCTGAGCATGGCTAGGCCAGGCCTAGTCCATGTGTCCCCTTGGTCTCTCTCGGCCTTTGCCTCCCTTAGGCCCTCCACTGCATGTCGACCCCCTGGGGTGCAAGGGGTCTTCCTGGAATGGCCAGTGTGTGGCGTGTGTCTTTTGGTGGCTCCGAGACTGCCTCCACAGAGGCTGGCTGGCAAGGGGAACACTGGGGCTGAGAGGAAAATCAGCATTGTGCGTCCGGGGCAGCAGGCTAGCTGTTGCTTCCAAACTGCCTGCATAGCCCCTGTGTGGCCGTCTCCTCTTCCCTGGTGGAAAGCCTCCCTGAGAACTTAGGAGGCTAGCTGAAAGACACAGGTGCTTTCCATTCCTTGCTAGGACTTCACCGACAGCCCTCGCTCTCTGACTGGTGAGTTGGCACCTTCACCAGAGGCCTCCCAGGGAGCTGCCCCATCCCCATCCAGAAAGGAAACCAGCCGTTGGCAAGCAAACTCAGGCAGAGAAGTCTTGCCAGGGGAGAGGTTTCCCGAAGGATCCCATGCTTCAGTTCACACCCTTTTCCATGGGGGAAGCCGGGGTGTCCCAAATCTCTCCCACGCTTCAGAACCTCCTCCAGCAGCAGGGAGGCTTGCAGTCACCGTTGGGTGCCAAGGGGTGTTCCAGGCAGGCAGCTCTCCATGGAGAGAAAGGCTTCCCAGCTAGCAAGCTGCCTCAGGAGCATTGCTGGAGTGCGGGTGTGAGTACCCGTGGGGTCGCCTTGAGGGTGGCTCCTGGAGCTGCATGGACGCAAACCCCGTGCTGAGCACACACCCAGGCAAGACTTAGCACACGTCTCAGCACCTCAAGCAGATCATGGCAGATGCCTCCTGCCTGCACTCAATAGACAGGTTGCCCTGTGCATTGCTGGGGAGGCCCTGGCACGTCAGAGTTTCCCATGGGCCCAGCTACAGCCTTCTCCCTCTTAGGCCATGCACAGATCCTCTCCAGAGCTACGCTGTGTGTGGAAGTTCGCAAGGTGTGGCATGTGCTTCTCTTTCACTGCTTGGAACCTGCACACACCCAGACTGTGTGTGTCAACATTCACAGTGGGGCCTGATGGCAAGCAATCCTTAGCCCACTGCAAAGCGGGAGAGAGGCGGCCTTTCTGCTCAGGGCCAAACACCCTGCTGCTAGTCTGCTTCCCTGCGGGCTAACCTCTGTGAGGGAAAGGCCGTCTGGGCCCTGAAACGCAAGCACCTGGCCACCCACTCCTAGGTGCTCCTTTGCAACGCTGTCTTTTGGAAAGGCATCCTTCTCCTGGAGCCACCGTGTGAGCTGCCTTTGGAAGCCCACAAGAGGCAGGAAGCAGCTTGCAGGAAACCTTGCTCATTGAGGGCCTTGCCCTTGAATATGCTTTGCAAGGAGGCAAGGAGGCCTCGGGTCCACTCGCTTTTCCAATGGGGAACAGCGAGTGCTGAAGAGCTCTGTTCTGGCTCCAAGGCAGCCTGCAGCTCAGGCGCCCGTGGAATGGGCTTGGTTGGTAGAGCACAGCCCTCAGCAGGGCTCTCCAGTGTGTCTAGCCAGAGAGCCCCGTGCTTTGAACCGGCCTCAGGAATGCAGCTCTAGGGAGCTTTCCCCCTCCCTGCTTGCCTGTCTGGGTGACCACCTTGGAGAGGCCTGCTCCAAACTCGGGCTTTGGCCTTCACGCTGAGATCTCCTCCCTGAGCTCTCTAGCTCTCCCAACAATTGGCAAGTGCACCCAGTGGCACCACACCAGACAGTCTCCCTGAGCATGGCTAGGCCAGGCCTAGTCCATGTGTCCCCTTGGTCTCTCTCGGCCTTTGCCTCCCTTAGGCCCTCCACTGCATGTCGACCCCCTGGGGTGCAAGGGGTCTTCCTGGAATGGCCAGTGTGTGGCGTGTGTCTTTTGGTGGCTCCGAGACTGCCTCCACAGAGGCTGGCTGGCAAGGGGAACACTGGGGCTGAGAGGAAAATCAGCATTGTGCGTCCGGGGCAGCAGGCTAGCTGTGGCTTCCAAACTGCCTGCATAGCCCCCGTGTGGCCGTCTCCTCTTCCCTGGTGGAAAGCCTCCCTGAGAACTTAGGAGGCTAGCTGAAAGACACAGGTGCTTTCCATTCCTTGCTAGGACTTCAGCGACAGCACACGCTCTCTGACTGGTGAGTTGGCACCTTCACCAGAGGCCTCCCAGGGAGCTGCCCCATCCCCATCCAGAAAGGAAACCAGCCGTTGGCAAGCAAACTCAGGCAGAGAAGTCTTGCCAGGAGAGAGGTTTCCCGAAGGATCCCATGCTTCAGTCCACACCCTTTTCCATGGGGGAAGCCGGGGTGTCCCAAATCTCTCCCACGCTTCAGAACCTCCTCCAGCAGCAGGGAGGCTTGCAGTCACCGTTGGGTGCCAAGGGGTGTTCCAGGCAGGCAGCTCTCCATGGAGAGAAAGGCTTCCCAGCTAGCAAGCTGCCTCAGGAGCATTGCTGGAGTGCGGGTGTGAGTACCCGTGGGGTCGCCTTGAGGGTGGCTCCTGGAGCTGCATGGACGCAAACCCCGTACTGAGCACACACCCAGGCAAGACTTAGCACACGTCTCAGCACCTCAAGCAGATCATGGCAGATGCCTCCTGCCTGCACTCAATAGACAGGTTGCCCTGTGCATTGCTGGGGAGGCCCTGGCACGTCAGAGTTTCCCATGGGCCCAGCTACAGCCTTCTCCCTCTTAGGCCATGCACAGATCCTCTCCAGAGCTACGCTGTGTGTGGAAGTTCGCAAGGTGTAGCATGTGCTTCTCTTTCACTGCTTGGAACCTGCACACACCCAGACTGTGTGTGTCAACATTCACAGTGGGGCCTGATGGCAAGCAATCCTTAGCCCACTGCAAAGCGGGAGAGAGGCGGCCTTTCTGCTCAGGGCCAAACACCCTGCTGCTAGTCTGCTTCCCTGCGGGCTAACCTCTGTGAGGGAAAGGCCGTCTGGGCCCTGAAACGCAAGCACCTGGCCACCCACTCCTAGGTGCTCCTTTGCAACGCTGTCTTTTGGAAAGGCATCCTTCTCCTGGAGCCACCGTGTGAGCTGCCTTTGGAAGCCCACAAGAGGCAGGAAGCAGCTTGCAGGAAACCTTGCTCATTGAGGGCCTTGCCCTTGAATATGCTTTGCAAGGAGGCAAGGAGGCCTCGGGTCCACTCGCTTTTCCAATGGGGAACAGCGAGTGCTGAAGAGCTCTGTTCTGGCTCCAAGGCAGCCTGCAGCTCAGGCGCCCGTGGAATGGGCTTGGTTGGTAGAGCACAGCCCTCAGCAGGGCTCTCCAGTGTGTCTAGCCAGAGAGCCCCGTGCTTTGAACCGGCCTCAGGAATGCAGCTCTAGGGAGCTTTCCCCCTCCCTGCTTGCCTGTCTGGGTGACCACCTTGGAGAGGCCTGCTCCAAACTCGGGCTTTGGCCTTCACGCTGAGATCTCCTCCCTGAGCTCTCTAGCTCTCCCAACAATTGGCAAGTGCACCCAGTGGCACCACACCAGACAGTCTCCCTGAGCATGGCTAGGCCAGGCCTAGTCCATGTGTCCCCTTGGTCTCTCTCGGCCTTTGCCTCCCTTAGGCCCTCCACTGCATGTCGACCCCCTGGGGTGCAAGGGGTCTTCCTGGAATGGCCAGTGTGTGGCGTGTGTCTTTTGGTGGCTCCGAGACTGCCTCCACAGAGGCTGGCTGGCAAGGGGAACACTGGGGCTGAGAGGAAAATCAGCATTTTGCGTCCGGGGCAGCAGGCTAGCTGTGGCTTCCAAACTGCCTGCATAGCCCCCGTGTGGCCGTCTCCTCTTCCCTGGTGGAAAGCCTCCCTGAGAACTTAGGAGGCTAGCTGAAAGACACAGGTGCTTTCCATTCCTTGCTAGGACTTCACCGACAGCCCTCGCTCTCTGACTGGTGAGTTGGCACCTTCACCAGAGGCCTCCCAGGGAGCTGCCCCATCCCCATCCAGAAAGGAAACCAGCCGTTGGCAAGCAAACTCAGGCAGAGAAGTCTTGCCAGGGGAGAGGTTTCCCGAAGGATCCCATGCTTCAGTTCACACCCTTTTCCATGGGGGAAGCCGGGGTGTCCCAAATCTCTCCCACGCTTCAGAACCTCCTCCAGCAGCAGGGAGGCTTGCAGTCACCGTTGGGTGCCAAGGGGTGTTCCAGGCAGGCAGCTCTCCATGGAGAGAAAGGCTTCCCAGCTAGCAAGCTGCCTCAGGAGCATTGCTGGAGTGCGGGTGTGAGTACCCGTGGGGTCGCCTTGAGGGTGGCTCCTGGAGCTGCATGGACGCAAACCCCGTACTGAGCACACACCCAGGCAAGACTTAGCACACGTCTCAGCACCTCAAGCAGATCATGGCAGATGCCTCCTGCCTGCACTCAATAGACAGGTTGCCCTGTGCATTGCTGGGGAGGCCCTGGCACGTCAGAGTTTCCCATGGGCCCAGCTACAGCCTTCTCCCTCTTAGGCCATGCACAGATCCTCTCCAGAGCTACGCTGTGTGTGGAAGTTCGCAAGGTGTGGCATGTGCTTCTCTTTCACTGCTTGGAACCTGCACACACCCAGACTGTGTGTGTCAACATTCACAGTGGGGCCTGATGGCAAGCAATCCTTAGCCCACTGCAAAGCGGGAGAGAGGCGGCCTTTCTGCTCAGGGCCAAACACCCTGCTGCTAGTCTGCTTCCCTGCGGGCTAACCTCTGTGAGGGAAAGGCCGTCTGGGCCCTGAAACGCAAGCACCTGGCCACCCACTCCTAGGTGCTCCTTTGCAACGCTGTCTTTTGGAAAGGCATCCTTCTCCTGGAGCCACCGTGTGAGCTGCCTTTGGAAGCCCACAAGAGGCAGGAAGCAGCTTGCAGGAAACCTTGCTCATTGAGGGCCTTGCCCTTGAATATGCTTTGCAAGGAGGCAAGGAGGCCTCGGGTCCACTCGCTTTTCCAATGGGGAACAGCGAGTGCTGAAGAGCTCTGTTCTGGCTCCAAGGCAGCCTGCAGCTCAGGCGCCCGTGGAATGGGCTTGGTTGGTAGAGCACAGCCCTCAGCAGGGCTCTCCAGTGTGTCTAGCCAGAGAGCCCCGTGCTTTGAACCGGCCTCAGGAATGCAGCTCTAGGGAGCTTTCCCCCTCCCTGCTTGCCTGTCTGGGTGACCACCTTGGAGAGGCCTGCTCCAAACTCGGGCTTTGGCCTTCACGCTGAGATCTCCTCCCTGAGCTCTCTAGCTCTCCCAACAATTGGCAAGTGCACCCAGTGGCACCACACCAGACAGTCTCCCTGAGCATGGCTAGGCCAGGCCTAGTCCCCGTGTCCCCTTGGTCTCTCTCGGCCTTTGCCTCCCTTAGGCCCTCCACTGCATGTCGACCCCCTGGGGTGCAAGGGGTCTTCCTGGAATGGCCAGTGTGTGGCGTGTGTCTTTTGGTGGCTCCGAGACTGCCTCCACAGAGGCTGGCTGGCAAGGGGAACACTGGGGCTGAGAGGAAAATCAGCATTGTGCGTCCGGGGCAGCAGGCTAGCTGTGGCTTCCAAACTGCCTGCATAGCCCCCGTGTGGCCGTCTCCTCTTCCCTGGTGGAAAGCCTCCCTGAGAACTTAGGAGGCTAGCTGAAAGACACAGGTGCTTTCCATTCCTTGCTAGGACTTCAGCGACAGCACACGCTCTCTGACTGGTGAGTTGGCACCTTCACCAGAGGCCTCCCAGGGAGCTGCCCCATCCCCATCCAGAAAGGAAACCAGCCGTTGGCAAGCAAACTCAGGCAGAGAAGTCTTGCCAGGAGAGAGGTTTCCCGAAGGATCCCATGCTTCAGTCCACACCCTTTTCCATGGGGGAAGCCGGGGTGTCCCAAATCTCTCCCACGCTTCAGAACCCCCTCCAGCAGCAGGGAGGCTTGCAGTCACCGTTGGGTGCCAAGGGGTGTTCCAGGCAGGCAGCTCTCCATGGAGAGAAAGGCTTCCCAGCTAGCAAGCTGCCTCAGGAGCATTGCTGGAGTGCGGGTGTGAGTACCCGTGGGGTCGCCTTGAGGGTGGCTCCTGGAGCTGCATGGACGCAAACCCCGTACTGAGCACACACCCAGGCAAGACTTAGCACACGTCTCAGCACCTCAAGCAGATCATGGCAGATGCCTCCTGCCTGCACTCAATAGACAGGTTGCCCTGTGCATTGCTGGGGAGGCCCTGGCACGTCAGAGTTTCCCATGGGCCCAGCTACAGCCTTCTCCCTCTTAGGCCATGCACAGATCCTCTCCAGAGCTACGCTGTGTGTGGAAGTTCGCAAGGTGTGGCATGTGCTTGTCTTTCACTGCTTGGAACCTGCACACACCCAGACTGTGTGTGTCAACATTCACAGTGGGGCCTGATGGCAAGCAATCCTTAGCCCACTGCAAAGCGGGAGAGAGGCGGCCTTTCTGCTCAGGGCCAAACACCCTGCTGCTAGTCTGCTTCCCTGCGGGCTAACCTCTGTGAGGGAAAGGCCGTCTGGGCCCTGAAACGCAAGCACCTGGCCACCCACTCCTAGGTGCTCCTTTGCAACGCTGTCTTTTGGAAAGGCATCCTTCTCCTGGAGCCACCGTGTGAGCTGCCTTTGGAAGCCCACAAGAGGCAGGAAGCAGCTTGCAGGAAACCTGGCTCATTGAGGGCCTTGCCCTTGAATATGCTTTGCAAGGAGGCAAGGAGGCCTCGGGTCCACTCGCTTTTCCAATGGGGAACAGCGAGTGCTGAAGAGCTCTGTTCTGGCTCCAAGGCAGCCTGCAGCTCAGGCGCCCGTGGAATGGGCTTGGTTGGTAGAGCACAGCCCTCAGCAGGGCTCTCCAGTGTGTCTAGCCAGAGAGCCCCGTGCTTTGAACCGGCCTCAGGAATGCAGCTCTAGGGAGCTTTCCCCCTCCCTGCTTGCCTGTCTGGGTGACCACCTTGGAGAGGCCTGCTCCAAACTCGGGCTTTGGCCTTCACGCTGAGATCTCCTCCCTGAGCTCTCTAGCTCTCCCAACAATTGGCAAGTGCACCCAGTGGCACCACACCAGACAGTCTCCCTGAGCATGGCTAGGCCAGGCCTAGTCCATGTGTCCCCTTGGTCTCTCTCGGCCTTTGCCTCCCTTAGGCCCTCCACTGCATGTCGACCCCCTGGGGTGCAAGGGGTCTTCCTGGAATGGCCAGTGTGTGGCGTGTGTCTTTTGGTGGCTCCGAGACTGCCTCCACAGAGGCTGGCTGGCAAGGGGAACACTGGGGCTGAGAGGAAAATCAGCATTGTGCGTCCGGGGCAGCAGGCTAGCTGTGGCTTCCAAACTGCCTGCATAGCCCCCGTGTGGCCGTCTCCTCTTCCCTGGTGGAAAGCCTCCCTGAGAACTTAGGAGGCTAGCTGAAAGACACAGGTGCTTTCCATTCCTTGCTAGGACTTCACCGACAGCCCTCGCTCTCTGACTGGTGAGTTGGCACCTTCACCAGAGGCCTCCCAGGGAGCTGCCCCATCCCCATCCAGAAAGGAAACCAGCCGTTGGCAAGCAAACTCAGGCAGAGAAGTCTTGCCAGGGGAGAGGTTTCCCGAAGGATCCCATGCTTCAGTTCACACCCTTTTCCATGGGGGAAGCCGGGGTGTCCCAAATCTCTCCCACGCTTCAGAACCTCCTCCAGCAGCAGGGAGGCTTGCAGTCACCGTTGGGTGCCAAGGGGTGTTCCAGGCAGGCAGCTCTCCATGGAGAGAAAGGCTTCCCAGCTAGCAAGCTGCCTCAGGAGCATTGCTGGAGTGCAGGTGTGAGTACCCGTGGGGTCGCCTTGAGGGTGGCTCCTGGAGCTGCATGGACGCAAACCCCGTACTGAGCACACACCCAGGCAAGACTTAGCACACGTCTCAGCACCTCAAGCAGATCATGGCAGATGCCTCCTGCCTGCACTCAATAGACAGGTTGCCCTGTGCATTGCTGGGGAGGCCCTGGCACGTCAGAGTTTCCCATGGGCCCAGCTACAGCCTTCTCCCTCTTAGGCCATGCACAGATCCTCTCCAGAGCTACGCTGTGTGTGGAAGTTCGCAAGGTGTGGCATGTGCTTCTCTTTCACTGCTTGGAACCTGCACACACCCAGACTGTGTGTGTCAACATTCACAGTGGGGCCTGATGGCAAGCAATCCTTAGCCCACTGCAAAGCGGGAGAGAGGCGGCCTTTCTGCTCAGGGCCAAACACCCTGCTGCTAGTCTGCTTCCCTGCGGGCTAACCTCTGTGAGGGAAAGGCCGTCTGGGCCCTGAAACGCAAGCACCTGGCCACCCACTCCTAGGTGCTCCTTTGCAACGCTGTCTTTTGGAAAGGCATCCTTCTCCTGGAGCCACCGTGTGAGCTGCCTTTGGAAGCCCACAAGAGGCAGGAAGCAGCTTGCAGGAAACCTGGCTCATTGAGGGCCTTGCCCTTGAATATGCTTTGCAAGGAGGCAAGGAGGCCTCGGGTCCACTCGCTTTTCCAATGGGGAACAGCGAGTGCTGAAGAGCTCTGTTCTGGCTCCAAGGCAGCCTGCAGCTCAGGCGCCCGTGGAATGGGCTTGGTTGGTAGAGCACAGCCCTCAGCAGGGCTCTCCAGTGTGTCTAGCCAGAGAGCCCCGTGCTTTGAACCGGCCTCAGGAATGCAGCTCTAGGGAGCTTTCCCCCTCCCTGCTTGCCTGTCTGGGTGACCACCTTGGAGAGGCCTGCTCCAAACTCGGGCTTTGGCCTTCACGCTGAGATCTCCTCCCTGAGCTCTCTAGCTCTCCCAACAATTGGCAAGTGCACCCAGTGGCACCACACCAGACAGTCTCCCTGAGCATGGCTAGGCCAGGCCTAGTCCCCGTGTCCCCTTGGTCTCTCTCGGCCTTTGCCTCCCTTAGGCCCTCCACTGCATGTCGACCCCCTGGGGTGCAAGGGGTCTTCCTGGAATGGCCAGTGTGTGGCGTGTGTCTTTTGGTGGCTCCGAGACTGCCTCCACAGAGGCTGGCTGGCAAGGGGAACACTGGGGCTGAGAGGAAAATCAGCATTGTGCGTCCGGGGCAGCAGGCTAGCTGTGGCTTCCAAACTGCCTGCATAGCCCCCGTGTGGCCGTCTCCTCTTCCCTGGTGGAAAGCCTCCCTGAGAACTTAGGAGGCTAGCTGAAAGACACAGGTGCTTTCCATTCCTTGCTAGGACTTCAGCGACAGCACACGCTCTCTGACTGGTGAGTTGGCACCTTCACCAGAGGCCTCCCAGGGAGCTGCCCCATCCCCATCCAGAAAGGAAACCAGCCGTTGGCAAGCAAACTCAGGCAGAGAAGTCTTGCCAGGAGAGAGGTTTCCCGAAGGATCCCATGCTTCAGTCCACACCCTTTTCCATGGGGGAAGCCGGGGTGTCCCAAATCTCTCCCACGCTTCAGAACCCCCTCCAGCAGCAGGGAGGCTTGCAGTCACCGTTGGGTGCCAAGGGGTGTTCCAGGCAGGCAGCTCTCCATGGAGAGAAAGGCTTCCCAGCTAGCAAGCTGCCTCAGGAGCATTGCTGGAGTGCGGGTGTGAGTACCCGTGGGGTCGCCTTGAGGGTGGCTCCTGGAGCTGCATGGACGCAAACCCCGTACTGAGCACACACCCAGGCAAGACTTAGCACACGTCTCAGCACCTCAAGCAGATCATGGCAGATGCCTCCTGCCTGCACTCAATAGACAGGTTGCCCTGTGCATTGCTGGGGAGGCCCTGGCACGTCAGAGTTTCCCATGGGCCCAGCTACAGCCTTCTCCCTCTTAGGCCATGCACAGATCCTCTCCAGAGCTACGCTGTGTGTGGAAGTTCGCAAGGTGTAGCATGTGCTTCTCTTTCACTGCTTGGAACCTGCACACACCCAGACTGTGTGTGTCAACATTCACAGTGGGGCCTGATGGCACGCAATCCTTAGCCCACTGCAAAGCGGGAGAGAGGCGGCCTTTCTGCTCAGGGCCAAACACCCTGCTGCTAGTCTGCTTCCCTGCGGGCTAACCTCTGTGAGGGAAAGGCCGTCTGGGCCCTGAAACGCAAGCACCTGGCCACCCACTCCTAGGTGCTCCTTTGCAACGCTGTCTTTTGGAAAGGCATCCTTCTCCTGGAGCCACCGTGTGAGCTGCCTTTGGAAGCCCACAAGAGGCAGGAAGCAGCTTGCAGGAAACCTTGCTCATTGAGGGCCTTGCCCTTGAATATGCTTTGCAAGGAGGCAAGGAGGCCTCGGGTCCACTCGCTTTTCCAATGGGGAACAGCGAGTGCTGAAGAGCTCTGTTCTGGCTCCAAGGCAGCCTGCAGCTCAGGCGCCCGTGGAATGGGCTTGGTTGGTAGAGCACAGCCCTCAGCAGGGCTCTCCAGTGTGTCTAGCCAGAGAGCCCCGTGCTTTGAACCGGCCTCAGGAATGCAGCTCTAGGGAGCTTTCCCCCTCCCTGCTTGCCTGTCTGGGTGACCACCTTGGAGAGGCCTGCTCCAAACTCGGGCTTTGGCCTTCACGCTGAGATCTCCTCCCTGAGCTCTCTAGCTCTCCCAACAATTGGCAAGTGCACCCAGTGGCACCACACCAGACAGTCTCCCTGAGCATGGCTAGGCCAGGCCTAGTCCCCGTGTCCCCTTGGTCTCTCTCGGCCTTTGCCTCCCTTAGGCCCTCCACTGCATGTCGACCCCCTGGGGTGCAAGGGGTCTTCCTGGAATGGCCAGTGTGTGGCGTGTGTCTTTTGGTGGCTCCGAGACTGCCTCCACAGAGGCTGGCTGGCAAGGGGAACACTGGGGCTGAGAGGAAAATCAGCATTGTGCGTCCGGGGCAGCAGGCTAGCTGTGGCTTCCAAACTGCCTGCATAGCCCCCGTGTGGCCGTCTCCTCTTCCCTGGTGGAAAGCCTCCCTGAGAACTTAGGAGGCTAGCTGAAAGACACAGGTGCTTTCCATTCCTTGCTAGGACTTCACCGACAGCCCTCGCTCTCTGACTGGTGAGTTGGCACCTTCACCAGAGGCCTCCCAGGGAGCTGCCCCATCCCCATCCAGAAAGGAAACCAGCCGTTGGCAAGCAAACTCAGGCAGAGAAGTCTTGCCAGGGGAGAGGTTTCCCGAAGGATCCCATGCTTCAGTTCACACCCTTTTCCATGGGGGAAGCCGGGGTGTCCCAAATCTCTCCCATGCTTCAGAACCTCCTCCAGCAGCAGGGAGGCTTGCAGTCACCGTTGGGTGCCAAGGGGTGTTCCAGGCAGGCAGCTCTCCATGGAGAGAAAGGCTTCCCAGCTAGCAAGCTGCCTCAGGAGCATTGCTGGAGTGCGGGTGTGAGTACCCGTGGGGTCGCCTTGAGGGTGGCTCCTGGAGCTGCATGGACGCAAACCCCGTACTGAGCACACACCCAGGCAAGACTTAGCACACGTCTCAGCACCTCAAGCAGATCATGGCAGATGCCTCCTGCCTGCACTCAATAGACAGGTTGCCCTGTGCATTGCTGGGGAGGCCCTGGCACGTCAGAGTTTCCCATGGGCCCAGCTACAGCCTTCTCCCTCTTAGGCCATGCACAGATCCTCTCCAGAGCTACGCTGTGTGTGGAAGTTCGCAAGGTGTGGCATGTGCTTGTCTTTCACTGCTTGGAACCTGCACACACCCAGACTGTGTGTGTCAACATTCACAGTGGGGCCTGATGGCAAGCAATCCTTAGCCCACTGCAAAGCGGGAGAGAGGCGGCCTTTCTGCTCAGGGCCAAACACCCTGCTGCTAGTCTGCTTCCCTGCGGGCTAACCTCTGTGAGGGAAAGGCCGTCTGGGCCCTGAAACGCAAGCACCTGGCCACCCACTCCTAGGTGCTCCTTTGCAACGCTGTCTTTTGGAAAGGCATCCTTCTCCTGGAGCCACCGTGTGAGCTGCCTTTGGAAGCCCACAAGAGGCAGGAAGCAGCTTGCAGGAAACCTGGCTCATTGAGGGCCTTGCCCTTGAATATGCTTTGCAAGGAGGCAAGGAGGCCTCGGGTCCACTCGCTTTTCCAATGGGGAACAGCGAGTGCTGAAGAGCTCTGTTCTGGCTCCAAGGCAGCCTGCAGCTCAGGCGCCCGTGGAATGGGCTTGGTTGGTAGAGCACAGCCCTCAGCAGGGCTCTCCAGTGTGTCTAGCCAGAGAGCCCCGTGCTTTGAACCGGCCTCAGGAATGCAGCTCTAGGGAGCTTTCCCCCTCCCTGCTTGCCTGTCTGGGTGACCACCTTGGAGAGGCCTGCTCCAAACTCGGGCTTTGGCCTTCACGCTGAGATCTCCTCCCTGAGCTCTCTAGCTCTCCCAACAATTGGCAAGTGCACCCAGTGGCACCACACCAGACAGTCTCCCTGAGCATGGCTAGGCCAGGCCTAGTCCCCGTGTCCCCTTGGTCTCTCTCGGCCTTTGCCTCCCTTAGGCCCTCCACTGCATGTCGACCCCCTGGGGTGCAAGGGGTCTTCCTGGAATGGCCAGTGTGTGGCGTGTGTCTTTTGGTGGCTCCGAGACTGCCTCCACAGAGGCTGGCTGGCAAGGGGAACACTGGGGCTGAGAGGAAAATCAGCATTGTGCGTCCGGGGCAGCAGGCTAGCTGTGGCTTCCAAACTGCCTGCATAGCCCCCGTGTGGCCGTCTCCTCTTCCCTGGTGGAAAGCCTCCCTGAGAACTTAGGAGGCTAGCTGAAAGACACAGGTGCTTTCCATTCCTTGCTAGGACTTCACCGACAGCCCTCGCTCTCTGACTGGTGAGTTGGCACCTTCACCAGAGGCCTCCCAGGGAGCTGCCCCATCCCCATCCAGAAAGGAAACCAGCCGTTGGCAAGCAAACTCAGGCAGAGAAGTCTTGCCAGGGGAGAGGTTTCCCGAAGGATCCCATGCTTCAGTTCACACCCTTTTCCATGGGGGAAGCCGGGGTGTCCCAAATCTCTCCCACGCTTCAGAACCTCCTCCAGCAGCAGGGAGGCTTGCAGTCACCGTTGGGTGCCAAGGGGTGTTCCAGGCAGGCAGCTCTCCATGGAGAGAAAGGCTTCCCAGCTAGCAAGCTGCCTCAGGAGCATTGCTGGAGTGCGGGTGTGAGTACCCGTGGGGTCGCCTTGAGGGTGGCTCCTGGAGCTGCATGGACGCAAACCCCGTGCTGAGCACACACCCAGGCAAGACTTAGCACACGTCTCAGCACCTCAAGCAGATCATGGCAGATGCCTCCTGCCTGCACTCAATAGACAGGTTGCCCTGTGCATTGCTGGGGAGGCCCTGGCACGTCAGAGTTTCCCATGGGCCCAGCTACAGCCTTCTCCCTCTTAGGCCATGCACAGATCCTCTCCAGAGCTACGCTGTGTGTGGAAGTTCGCAAGGTGTGGCATGTGCTTCTCTTTCACTGCTTGGAACCTGCACACACCCAGACTGTGTGTGTCAACATTCACAGTGGGGCCTGATGGCAAGCAATCCTTAGCCCACTGCAAAGCGGGAGAGAGGCGGCCTTTCTGCTCAGGGCCAAACACCCTGCTGCTAGTCTGCTTCCCTGCGGGCTAACCTCTGTGAGGGAAAGGCCGTCTGGGCCCTGAAACGCAAGCACCTGGCCACCCACTCCTAGGTGCTCCTTTGCAACGCTGTCTTTTGGAAAGGCATCCTTCTCCTGGAGCCACCGTGTGAGCTGCCTTTGGAAGCCCACAAGAGGCAGGAAGCAGCTTGCAGGAAACCTTGCTCATTGAGGGCCTTGCCCTTGAATATGCTTTGCAAGGAGGCAAGGAGGCCTCGGGTCCACTCGCTTTTCCAATGGGGAACAGCGAGTGCTAAAGAGCTCTGTTCTGGCTCCAAGGCAGCCTGCAGCTCAGGCGCCCGTGGAATGGGCTTGGTTGGTAGAGCACAGCCCTCAGCAGGGCTCTCCAGTGTGTCTAGCCAGAGAGCCCCGTGCTTTGAACCGGCCTCAGGAATGCAGCTCTAGGGAGCTTTCCCCCTCCCTGCTTGCCTGTCTGGGTGACCACCTTGGAGAGGCCTGCTCCAAACTCGGGCTTTGGCCTTCACGCTGAGATCTCCTCCCTGAGCTCTCTAGCTCTCCCAACAATTGGCAAGTGCACCCAGTGGCACCACACCAGACAGTCTCCCTGAGCATGGCTAGGCCAGGCCTAGTCCATGTGTCCCCTTGGTCTCTCTCGGCCTTTGCCTCCCTTAGGCCCTCCACTGCATGTCGACCCCCTGGGGTGCAAGGGGTCTTCCTGGAATGGCCAGTGTGTGGCGTGTGTCTTTTGGTGGCTCCGAGACCGCCTCCACAGAGGCTGGCTGGCAAGGGGAACACTGGGGCTGAGAGGAAAATCAGCATTGTGCGTCCGGGGCAGCAGGCTAGCTGTGGCTTCCAAACTGCCTGCATAGCCCCCGTGTGGCCGTCTCCTCTTCCCTGGTGGAAAGCCTCCCTGAGAACTTAGGAGGCTAGCTGAAAGACACAGGTGCTTTCCATTCCTTGCTAGGACTTCACCGACAGCACACGCTCTCTGACTGGTGAGTTGGCACCTTCACCAGAGGCCTCCCAGGGAGCTGCCCCATCCCCATCCAGAAAGGAAACCAGCCGTTGGCAAGCAAACTCAGGCAGAGAAGTCTTGCCAGGAGAGAGGTTTCCCGAAGGATCCCATGCTTCAGTTCACACCCTTTTCCATGGGGGAAGCCGGGGTGTCCCAAATCTTTCCCACGCTTCAGAACCCCCTCCAGCAGCAGGGAGGCTTGCAGTCACCGTTGGGTGCCAAGGGGTGTTCCAGGCAGGCAGCTCTCCATGGAGAGAAAGGCTTCCCAGCTAGCAAGCTGCCTCAGGAGCATTGCTGGAGTGCGGGTGTGAGTACCCGTGGGGTCGCCTTGAGGGTGGCTCCTGGAGCTGCATGGACGCAAACCCCGTACTGAGCACACACCCAGGCAAGACTTAGCACACGTCTCAGCACCTCAAGCAGATCATGGCAGATGCCTCCTGCCTGCACTCAATAGACAGGTTGCCCTGTGCATTGCTGGGGAGGCCCTGGCACGTCAGAGTTTCCCATGGGCCCAGCTACAGCCTTCTCCCTCTTAGGCCATGCACAGATCCTCTCCAGAGCTACGCTGTGTGTGGAAGTTCGCAAGGTGTGGCATGTGCTTGTCTTTCACTGCTTGGAACCTGCACACACCCAGACTGTGTGTGTCAACATTCACAGTGGGGCCTGATGGCAAGCAATCCTTAGCCCACTGCAAAGCGGGAGAGAGGCGGCCTTTCTGCTCAGGGCCAAACACCCTGCTGCTAGTCTGCTTCCCTGCGGGCTAACCTCTGTGAGGGAAAGGCCGTCTGGGCCCTGAAACGCAAGCACCTGGCCACCCACTCCTAGGTGCTCCTTTGCAACGCTGTCTTTTGGAAAGGCATCCTTCTCCTGGAGCCACCGTGTGAGCTGCCTTTGGAAGCCCACAAGAGGCAGGAAGCAGCTTGCAGGAAACCTTGCTCATTGAGGGCCTTGCCCTTGAATATGCTTTGCAAGGAGGCAAGGAGGCCTCGGGTCCACTCGCTTTTCCAATGGGGAACAGCGAGTGCTGAAGAGCTCTGTTCTGGCTCCAAGGCAGCCTGCAGCTCAGGCGCCCGTGGAATGGGCTTGGTTGGTAGAGCACAGCCCTCAGCAGGGCTCTCCAGTGTGTCTAGCCAGAGAGCCCCGTGCTTTGAACCGGCCTCAGGAATGCAGCTCTAGGGAGCTTTCCCCCTCCCTGCTTGCCTGTCTGGGTGACCACCTTGGAGAGGCCTGCTCCAAACTCGGGCTTTGGCCTTCACGCTGAGATCTCCTCCCTGAGCTCTCTAGCTCTCCCAACAATTGGCAAGTGCACCCAGTGGCACCACACCAGACAGTCTCCCTGAGCATGGCTAGGCCAGGCCTAGTCCCCGTGTCCCTTTGGTCTCTCTCGGCCTTTGCCTCCCTTAGGCCCTCCACTGCATGTCGACCCCCTGGGGTGCAAGGGGTCTTCCTGGAATGGCCAGTGTGTGGCGTGTGTCTTTTGGTGGCTCCGAGACTGCCTCCACAGAGGCTGGCTGGCAAGGGGAACACTGGGGCTGAGAGGAAAATCAGCATTGTGCGTCCGGGGCAGCAGGCTAGCTGTGGCTTCCAAACTGCCTGCATAGCCCCCGTGTGGCCGTCTCCTCTTCCCTGGTGGAAAGCCTCCCTGAGAACTTAGGAGGCTAGCTGAAAGACACAGGTGCTTTCCATTCCTTGCTAGGACTTCACCGACAGCACACGCTCTCTGACTGGTGAGTTGGCACCTTCACCAGAGGCCTCCCAGGGAGCTGCCCCATCCCCATCCAGAAAGGAAACCAGCCGTTGGCAAGCAAACTCAGGCAGAGAAGTCTTGCCAGGAGAGAGGTTTCCCGACGGATCCCATGCTTCAGTCCACACCCTTTTCCATGGGGGAAGCCGGGGTGTCCCAAATCTCTCCCACGCTTCAGAACCCCCTCCAGCAGCAGGGAGGCTTGCAGTCACCGTTGGGTGCCAAGGGGTGTTCCAGGCAGGCAGCTCTCCATGGAGAGAAAGGCTTCCCAGCTAGCAAGCTGCCTCAGGAGCATTGCTGGAGTGCGGGTGTGAGTACCCGTGGGGTCGCCTTGAGGGTGGCTCCTGGAGCTGCATGGACGCAAACCCCGTACTGAGCACACACCCAGGCAAGACTTAGCACACGTCTCAGCACCTCAAGCAGATCATGGCAGATGCCTCCTGCCTGCACTCAATAGACAGGTTGCCCTGTGCATTGCTGGGGAGGCCCTGGCACGTCAGAGTTTCCCATGGGCCCAGCTACAGCCTTCTCCCTCTTAGGCCATGCACAGATCCTCTCCAGAGCTACGCTGTGTGTGGAAGTTCGCAAGGTGTGGCATGTGCTTCTCTTTCACTGCTTGGAACCTGCACACACCCAGACTGTGTGTGTCAACATTCACAGTGGGGCCTGATGGCAAGCAATCCTTAGCCCACTGCAAAGCGGGAGAGAGGCGGCCTTTCTGCTCAGGGCCAAACACCCTGCTGCTAGTCTGCTTCCCTGCGGGCTAACCTCTGTGAGGGAAAGGCCGTCTGGGCCCTGAAACGCAAGCACCTGGCCACCCACTCCTAGGTGCTCCTTTGCAACGCTGTCTTTTGGAAAGGCATCCTTCTCCTGGAGCCACCGTGTGAGCTGCCTTTGGAAGCCCACAAGAGGCAGGAAGCAGCTTGCAGGAAACCTTGCTCATTGAGGGCCTTGCCCTTGAATATGCTTTGCAAGGAGGCAAGGAGGCCTCGGGTCCACTCGCTTTTCCAATGGGGAACAGCGAGTGCTGAAGAGCTCTGTTCTGGCTCCAAGGCAGCCTGCAGCTCAGGCGCCCGTGGAATGGGCTTGGTTGGTAGAGCACAGCCCTCAGCAGGGCTCTCCAGTGTGTCTAGCCAGAGAGCCCCGTGCTTTGAACCGGCCTCAGGAATGCAGCTCTAGGGAGCTTTCCCCCTCCCTGCTTGCCTGTCCGGGTGACCACCTTGGAGAGGCCTGCTCCAAACTCGGGCTTTGGCCTTCACGCTGAGATCTCCTCCCTGAGCTCTCTAGCTCTCCCAACAATTGGCAAGTGCACCCAGTGGCACCACACCAGACAGTCTCCCTGAGCATGGCTAGGCCAGGCCTAGTCCCCGTGTCCCCTTGGTCTCTCTCGGCCTTTGCCTCCCTTAGGCCCTCCACTGCATGTCGACCCCCTGGGGTGCAAGGGGTCTTCCTGGAATGGCCAGTGTGTGGCGTGTGTCTTTTGGTGGCTCCGAGACTGCCTCCACAGAGGCTGGCTGGCAAGGGGAACACTGGGGCTGAGAGGAAAATCAGCATTGTGCGTCCGGGGCAGCAGGCTAGCTGTGGCTTCCAAACTGCCTGCATAGCACGCGTGTGGCCGTCTCCTCTTCCCTGGTGGAAAGCCTCCCTGAGAACTTAGGATGCTAGCTGAAAGACACAGGTGCTTTCCATTCCTTGCTAGGACTTCACCGACAGCCCTCGCTCTCTGACTGGTGAGTTGGCACCTTCACCAGAGGCCTCCCAGGGAGCTGCCCCATCCCCATCCAGAAGGGAAACCAGCCGTTGGCAAGCAAACTCAGGCAGAGAAGTCTTGCCAGGGGAGAGGTTTCCCGAAGGATCCCATGCTTCAGTTCACACCCTTTTCCATGGGGGAAGCCGGGGTGTCCCAAATCTCTCCCACGCTTCAGAACCTCCTCCAGCAGCAGGGAGGCTTGCAGTCACCGTTGGGTGCCAAGGGGTGTTCCAGGCAGGCAGCTCTCCATGGAGAGAAAGGCTTCCCAGCTAGCAAGCTGCCTCAGGAGCATTGCTGGAGTGCGGGTATGAGTACCCGTGGGGTCGCCTTGAGGGTGGCTCGTGGAGCTGCATGGACGCAAACCCCGTGCTGAGCACACACCCAGGCAAGACTTAGCACACGTCTCAGCACCTCAAGCAGATCATGGCAGATGCCTCCGGCCTGCACTCAATAGACAGGTTGCCCTGTGCATTGCTGGGGAGGCCCTGGCACGTCAGAGTTTCCCATGGGTCCAGCTACAGCCTTCTCCCTCTTAGGCCATGCACAGATCCTCTCCAGAGCTACGCTGTGTGTGGAAGTTCGCAAGGTGTGGCATGTGCTTCTCTTTCACTGCTTGGAACCTGCACACACCCAGACTGTGTGTGTCAACATTCACAGTGGGGCCTGATGGCAAGCAATCCTTAGCCCACTGCAAAGCGGGAGAGAGGCGGCCTTTCTGCTCAGGGCCAAACACCCTGCTGCTAGTCTGCTTCCCTGCGGGCTAACCTCTGTGAGGGAAAGGCCGTCTGGGCCCTGAAACGCAAGCACCTGGCCACCCACTCCTAGGTGCTCCTTTGCAACGCTGTCTTTTGGAAAGGCATCCTTCTCCTGGAGCCACCGTGTGAGCTGCCTTTGGAAGCCCACAAGAGGCAGGAAGCAGCTTGCAGGAAACCTTGCTCATTGAGGGCCTTGCCCTTGAATATGCTTTGCAAGGAGGCAAGGAGGCCTCGGGTCCACTCGCTTTTCCAATGGGGAACAGCGAGTGCTGAAGAGCTCTGTTCTGGCTCCAAGGCAGCCTGCAGCTCAGGCGCCCGTGGAATGGGCTTGGTTGGTAGAGCACAGCCCTCAGCAGGGCTCTCCAGTGTGTCTAGCCAGAGAGCGCCGTGCTTTGAACCGGCCTCAGGAATGCAGCTCTAGGGAGCTTTCCCCCTCCCTGCTTGCCTGTCTGGGTGACCACCTTGGAGAGGCCTGCTCCAAACTCGGGCTTTGGCCTTCACGCTGAGATCTCCTCCCTGAGCTCTCTAGCTCTCCCAACAATTGGCAAGTGCACCCAGTGGCACCACACCAGACAGTCTCCCTGAGCATGGCTAGGCCAGGCCTAGTCCCCGTGTCCCCTTGGTCTCTCTCGGCCTTTGCCTCCCTTAGGCCCTCCACTGCATGTCGACCCCCTGGGGTGCAAGGGGTCTTCCTGGAATGGCCAGTGTGTGGCGTGTGTCTTTTGGTGGCTCCGAGACTGCCTCCACAGAGGCTGGCTGGCAAGGGGAACACTGGGGCTGAGAGGAAAATCAGCATTGTGCGTCCGGGGCAGCAGGCTAGCTGTGGCTTCCAAACTGCCTGCATAGCCCCCGTGTGGCCGTCTCCTCTTCCCTGGTGGAAAGCCTCCCTGAGAACTTAGGAGGCTAGCTGACAGACACAGGTGCTTTCCATTCCTTGCTAGGACTTCACCGACAGCACACGCTCTCTGACTGGTGAGTTGGCACCTTCACCAGAGGCCTCCCAGGGAGCTGCCCCATCCCCATCCGGAAAGGAAACCAGCCGTTGGCAAGCAAACTCAGGCAGAGAAGTCTTGCCAGGAGAGAGGTTTCCCGAAGGATCCCATGCTTCAGTCCACACCCTTTTCCATGGGGGAAGCCGGGGTGTCCCAAATCTTTCCCACGCTTCAGAACCCCCTCCAGCAGCAGGGAGGCTTGCAGTCACCGTTGGGTGCCAAGGGGTGTTCCAGGCAGGCAGCTCTCCATGGAGAGAAAGGCTTCCCAGCTAGCAAGCTGCCTCAGGAGCATTGCTGGAGTGCGGGTGTGAGTACCCGTGGGGTCGCCTTGAGGGTGGCTCCTGGAGCTGCATGGACGCAAACCCCGTACTGAGCACACACCCAGGCAAGACTTAGCACACGTCTCAGCACCTCAAGCAGATCATGGCAGATGCCTCCTGCCTGCACTCAATAGACAGGTTGCCCTGTGCATTGCTGGGGAGGCCCTGGCACGTCAGAGTTTCCCATGGGCCCAGCTACAGCCTTCTCCCTCTTAGGCCATGCACAGATCCTCTCCAGAGCTACGCTGTGTGTGGAAGTTCGCAAGGTGTGGCATGTGCTTCTCTTTCACTGCTTGGAACCTGCACACACCCAGACTGTGTGTGTCAACATTCACAGTGGGGCCTGATGGCAAGCAATCCTTAGCCCACTGCAAAGCGGGAGAGAGGCGGCCTTTCTGCTCAGGGCCAAACACCCTGCTGCTAGTCTGCTTCCCTGCGGGCTAACCTCTGTGAGGGAAAGGCCGTCTGGGCCCTGAAACGCAAGCACCTGGCCACCCACTCCTAGGTGCTCCTTTGCAACGCTGTCTTTTGGAAAGGCATCCTTCTCCTGGAGCCACCGTGTGAGCTGCCTTTGGAAGCCCACAAGAGGCAGGAAGCAGCTTGCAGGAAACCTTGCTCATTGAGGGCCTTGCCCTTGAATATGCTTTGCAAGGAGGCAAGGAGGCCTCGGGTCCACTCGCTTTTCCAATGGGGAACAGCGAGTGCTGAAGAGCTCTGTTCTGGCTCCAAGGCAGCCTGCAGCTCAGGCGCCCGTGGAATGGGCTTGGTTGGTAGAGCCCAGCCCTCAGCAGGGCTCTCCAGTGTGTCTAGCCAGAGAGCCCCGTGCTTTGAACCGGCCTCAGGAATGCAGCTCTAGGGAGCTTTCCCCCTCCCTGCTTGCCTGTCTGGGTGACCACCTTGGAGAGGCCTGCTCCAAACTCGGGCTTTGGCCTTCACGCTGAGATCTCCTCCCTGAGCTCTCTAGCTCTCCCAACAATTGGCAAGTGCACCCAGTGGCACCACACCAGACAGTCTCCCTGAGCATGGCTAGGCCAGGCCTAGTCCATGTGTCCCCTTGGTCTCTCTCGGCCTTTGCCTCCCTTAGGCCCTCCACTGCATGTCGACCCCCTGGGGTGCAAGGGGTCTTCCTGGAATGGCCAGTGTGTGGCGTGTGTCTTTTGGTGGCTCCGAGACTGCCTCCACAGAGGCTGGCTGGCAAGGGGAACACTGGGGCTGAGAGGAAAATCAGCATTGTGCGTCCGGGGCAGCAGGCTAGCTGTGGCTTCCAAACTGCCTGCATAGCCCCCGTGTGGCCGTCTCCTCTTCCCTGGTGGAAAGCCTCCCTGAGAACTTAGGAGGCTAGCTGACAGACACAGGTGCTTTCCATTCCTTGCTAGGACTTCACCGACAGCACACGCTCTCTGACTGGTGAGTTGGCACCTTCACCAGAGGCCTCCCAGGGAGCTGCCCCATCCCCATCCGGAAAGGAAACCAGCCGTTGGCAAGCAAACTCAGGCAGAGAAGTCTTGCCAGGAGAGAGGTTTCCCGAAGGAGCCCATGCTTCAGTCCACACCCTTTTCCATGGGGGAAGCCGGGGTGTCCCAAATCTTTCCCACGCTTCAGAACCCCCTCCAGCAGCAGGGAGGCTTGCAGTCACCGTTGGGTGCCAAGGGGTGTTCCAGGCAGGCAGCTCTCCATGGAGAGAAAGGCTTCCCAGCTAGCAAGCTGCCTCAGGAGCATTGCTGGAGTGCGGGTGTGAGTACCCGTGGGGTCGCCTTGAGGGTGGCTCCTGGAGCTGCATGGACGCAAACCCCGTACTGAGCACACACCCAGGCAAGACTTAGCACACGTCTCAGCACCTCAAGCAGATCATGGCAGATGCCTCCTGCCTGCACTCAATAGACAGGTTGCCCTGTGCATTGCTGGGGAGGCCCTGGCACGTCAGAGTTTCCCATGGGCCCAGCTACAGCCTTCTCCCTCTTAGGCCATGCACAGATCCTCTCCAGAGCTACGCTGTGTGTGGAAGTTCGCAAGGTGTGGCATGTGCTTGTCTTTCACTGCTTGGAACCTGCACACACCCAGACTGTGTGTGTCAACATTCACAGTGGGGCCTGATGGCAAGCAATCCTTAGCCCACTGCAAAGCGGGAGAGAGGCGGCCTTTCTGCTCAGGGCCAAACACCCTGCTGCTAGTCTGCTTCCCTGCGGGCTAACCTCTGTGAGGGAAAGGCCGTCTGGGCCCTGAAACGCAAGCACCTGGCCACCCACTCCTAGGTGCTCCTTTGCAACGCTGTCTTTTGGAAAGGCATCCTTCTCCTGGAGCCACCGTGTGAGCTGCCTTTGGAAGCCCACAAGAGGCAGGAAGCAGCTTGCAGGAAACCTTGCTCATTGAGGGCCTTGCCCTTGAATATGCTTTGCAAGGAGGCAAGGAGGCCTCGGGTCCACTCGCTTTTCCAATGGGGAACAGCGAGTGCTGAAGAGCTCTGTTCTGGCTCCAAGGCAGCCTGCAGCTCAGGCGCCCGTGGAATGGGCTTGGTTGGTAGAGCCCAGCCCTCAGCAGGGCTCTCCAGTGTGTCTAGCCAGAGAGCCCCGTGCTTTGAACCGGCCTCAGGAATGCAGCTCTAGGGAGCTTTCCCCCTCCCTGCTTGCCTGTCCGGGTGACCACCTTGGAGAGGCCTGCTCCAAACTCGGGCTTTGGCCTTCACGCTGAGATCTCCTCCCTGAGCTCTCTAGCTCTCCCAACAATTGGCAAGTGCACCCAGTGGCACCACACCAGACAGTCTCCCTGAGCATGGCTAGGCCAGGCCTAGTCCCCGTGTCCCCTTGGTCTCTCTCGGCCTTTGCCTCCCTTAGGCCCTCCACTGCATGTCGACCCCCTGGGGTGCAAGGGGTCTTCCTGGAATGGCCAGTGTGTGGCGTGTGTCTTTTGGTGGCTCCGAGACTGCCTCCACAGAGGCTGGCTGGCAAGGGGAACACTGGGGCTGAGAGGAAAATCAGCATTGTGCGTCCGGGGCAGCAGGCTAGCTGTGGCTTCCAAACTGCCTGCATAGCACGCGTGTGGCCGTCTCCTCTTCCCTGGTGGAAAGCCTCCCTGAGAACTTAGGATGCTAGCTGAAAGACACAGGTGCTTTCCATTCCTTGCTAGGACTTCACCGACAGCCCTCGCTCTCTGACTGGTGAGTTGGCACCTTCACCAGAGGCCTCCCAGGGAGCTGCCCCATCCCCATCCAGAAGGGAAACCAGCCGTTGGCAAGCAAACTCAGGCAGAGAAGTCTTGCCAGGGGAGAGGTTTCCCGAAGGATCCCATGCTTCAGTTCACACCCTTTTCCATGGGGGAAGCCGGGGTGTCCCAAATCTCTCCCACGCTTCAGAACCTCCTCCAGCAGCAGGGAGGCTTGCAGTCACCGTTGGGTGCCAAGGGGTGTTCCAGGCAGGCAGCTCTCCATGGAGAGAAAGGCTTCCCAGCTAGCAAGCTGCCTCAGGAGCATTGCTGGAGTGCGGGTATGAGTACCCGTGGGGTCGCCTTGAGGGTGGCTCGTGGAGCTGCATGGACGCAAACCCCGTGCTGAGCACACACCCAGGCAAGACTTAGCACACGTCTCAGCACCTCAAGCAGATCATGGCAGATGCCTCCGGCCTGCACTCAATAGACAGGTTGCCCTGTGCATTGCTGGGGAGGCCCTGGCACGTCAGAGTTTCCCATGGGCCCAGCTACAGCCTTCTCCCTCTTAGGCCATGCACAGATCCTCTCCAGAGCTACGCTGTGTGTGGAAGTTCGCAAGGTGTGGCATGTGCTTCTCTTTCACTGCTTGGAACCTGCACACACCCAGACTGTGTGTGTCAACATTCACAGTGGGGCCTGATGGCAAGCAATCCTTAGCCCACTGCAAAGCGGGAGAGAGGCGGCCTTTCTGCTCAGGGCCAAACACCCTGCTGCTAGTCTGCTTCCCTGCGGGCTAACCTCTGTGAGGGAAAGGCCGTCTGGGCCCTGAAACGCAAGCACCTGGCCACCCACTCCTAGGTGCTCCTTTGCAACGCTGTCTTTTGGAAAGGCATCCTTCTCCTGGAGCCACCGTGTGAGCTGCCTTTGGAAGCCCACAAGAGGCAGGAAGCAGCTTGCAGGAAACCTTGCTCATTGAGGGCCTTGCCCTTGAATATGCTTTGCAAGGAGGCAAGGAGGCCTCGGGTCCACTCGCTTTTCCAATGGGGAACAGCGAGTGCTGAAGAGCTCTGTTCTGGCTCCAAGGCAGCCTGCAGCTCAGGCGCCCGTGGAATGGGCTTGGTTGGTAGAGCACAGCCCTCAGCAGGGCTCTCCAGTGTGTCTAGCCAGAGAGCCCCGTGCTTTGAACCGGCCTCAGGAATGCAGCTCTAGGGAGCTTTCCCCCTCCCTGCTTGCCTGTCTGGGTGACCACCTTGGAGAGGCCTGCTCCAAACTCGGGCTTTGGCCTTCACGCTGAGATCTCCTCCCTGAGCTCTCTAGCTCTCCCAACAATTGGCAAGTGCACCCAGTGGCACCACACCAGACAGTCTCCCTGAGCATGGCTAGGCCAGGCCTAGTCCCCGTGTCCCCTTGGTCTCTCTCGGCCTTTGCCTCCCTTAGGCCCTCCACTGCATGTCGACCCCCTGGGGTGCAAGGGGTCTTCCTGGAATGGCCAGTGTGTGGCGTGTGTCTTTTGGTGGCTCCGAGACTGCCTCCACAGAGGCTGGCTGGCAAGGGGAACACTGGGGCTGAGAGGAAAATCAGCATTGTGCGTCCGGGGCAGCAGGCTAGCTGTGGCTTCCAAACTGCCTGCATAGCCCCCGTGTGGCCGTCTCCTCTTCCCTGGTGGAAAGCCTCCCTGAGAACTTAGGAGGCTAGCTGACAGACACAGGTGCTTTCCATTCCTTGCTAGGACTTCACCGACAGCACACGCTCTCTGACTGGTGAGTTGGCACCTTCACCAGAGGCCTCCCAGGGAGCTGCCCCATCCCCATCCGGAAAGGAAACCAGCCGTTGGCAAGCAAACTCAGGCAGAGAAGTCTTGCCAGGAGAGAGGTTTCCCGAAGGATCCCATGCTTCAGTCCACACCCTTTTCCATGGGGGAAGCCGGGGTGTCCCAAATCTTTCCCACGCTTCAGAACCCCCTCCAGCAGCAGGGAGGCTTGCAGTCACCGTTGGGTGCCAAGGGGTGTTCCAGGCAGGCAGCTCTCCATGGAGAGGAAGGCTTCCCAGCTAGCAAGCTGCCTCAGGAGCATTGCTGGAGTGCGGGTGTGAGTACCCGTGGGGTCGCCTTGAGGGTGGCTCCTGGAGCTGCATGGACGCAAACCCCGTACTGAGCACACACCCAGGCAAGACTTAGCACACGTCTCAGCACCTCAAGCAGATCATGGCAGATGCCTCCTGCCTGCACTCAATAGACAGGTTGCCCTGTGCATTGCTGGGGAGGCCCTGGCACGTCAGAGTTTCCCATGGGCCCAGCTACAGCCTTCTCCCTCTTAGGCCATGCACAGATCCTCTCCAGAGCTACGCTGTGTGTGGAAGTTCGCAAGGTGTGGCATGTGCTTCTCTTTCACTGCTTGGAACCTGCACACACCCAGACTGTGTGTGTCAACATTCACAGTGGGGCCTGATGGCAAGCAATCCTTAGCCCACTGCAAAGCGGGAGAGAGGCGGCCTTTCTGCTCAGGGCCAAACACCCTGCTGCTAGTCTGCTTCCCTGCGGGCTAACCTCTGTGAGGGAAAGGCCGTCTGGGCCCTGAAACGCAAGCACCTGGCCACCCACTCCTAGGTGCTCCTTTGCAACGCTGTCTTTTGGAAAGGCATCCTTCTCCTGGAGCCACCGTGTGAGCTGCCTTTGGAAGCCCACAAGAGGCAGGAAGCAGCTTGCAGGAAACCTTGCTCATTGAGGGCCTTGCCCTTGAATATGCTTTGCAAGGAGGCAAGGAGGCCTCGGGTCCACTCGCTTTTCCAATGGGGAACAGCGAGTGCTGAAGAGCTCTGTTCTGGCTCCAAGGCAGCCTGCAGCTCAGGCGCCCGTGGAATGGGCTTGGTTGGTAGAGCACAGCCCTCAGCAGGGCTCTCCAGTGTGTCTAGCCAGAGAGCCCCGTGCTTTGAACCGGCCTCAGGAATGCAGCTCTAGGGAGCTTTCCCCCTCCCTGCTTGCCTGTCTGGGTGACCACCTTGGAGAGGCCTGCTCCAAACTCGGGCTTTGGCCTTCACGCTGAGATCTCCTCCCTGAGCTCTCTAGCTCTCCCAACAATTGGCAAGTGCACCCAGTGGCACCACACCAGACAGTCTCCCTGAGCATGGCTAGGCCAGGCCTAGTCCATGTGTCCCCTTGGTCTCTCTCGGCCTTTGCCTCCCTTAGGCCCTCCACTGCATGTCGACCCCCTGGGGTGCAAGGGGTCTTCCTGGAATGGCCAGTGTGTGGCGTGTGTCTTTTGGTGGCTCCGAGACTGCCTCCACAGAGGCTGGCTGGCAAGGGGAACACTGGGGCTGAGAGGAAAATCAGCATTGTGCGTCCGGGGCAGCAGGCTAGCTGTGGCTTCCAAACTGCCTGCATAGCCCCCGTGTGGCCGTCTCCTCTTCCCTGGTGGAAAGCCTCCCTGAGAACTTAGGAGGCTAGCTGACAGACACAGGTGCTTTCCATTCCTTGCTAGGACTTCACCGACAGCACACGCTCTCTGACTGGTGAGTTGGCACCTTCACCAGAGGCCTCCCAGGGAGCTGCCCCATCCCCATCCGGAAAGGAAACCAGCCGATGGCAAGCAAACTCAGGCAGAGAAGTCTTGCCAGGAGAGAGGTTTCCCGAAGGAGCCCATGCTTCAGTCCACACCCTTTTCCATGGGGGAAGCCGGGGTGTCCCAAATCTTTCCCACGCTTCAGAACCCCCTCCAGCAGCAGGGAGGCTTGCAGTCACCGTTGGGTGCCAAGGGGTGTTCCAGGCAGGCAGCTCTCCATGGAGAGAAAGGCTTCCCAGCTAGCAAGCTGCCTCAGGAGCATTGCTGGAGTGCGGGTGTGAGTACCCGTGGGGTCGCCTTGAGGGTGGCTCCTGGAGCTGCATGGACGCAAACCCCGTACTGAGCACACACCCAGGCAAGACTTAGCACACGTCTCAGCACCTCAAGCAGATCATGGCAGATGCCTCCTGCCTGCACTCAATAGACAGGTTGCCCTGTGCATTGCTGGGGAGGCCCTGGCACGTCAGAGTTTCCCATGGGCCCAGCTACAGCCTTCTCCCTCTTAGGCCATGCACAGATCCTCTCCAGAGCTACGCTGTGTGTGGAAGTTCGCAAGGTGTGGCATGTGCTTCTCTTTCACTGCTTGGAACCTGCACACACCCAGACTGTGTGTGTCAACATTCACAGTGGGGCCTGATGGCAAGCAATCCTTAGCCCACTGCAAAGCGGGAGAGAGGCGGCCTTTCTGCTCAGGGCCAAACACCCTGCTGCTAGTCTGCTTCCCTGCGGGCTAACCTCTGTGAGGGAAAGGCCGTCTGGGCCCTGAAACGCAAGCACCTGGCCACCCACTCCTAGGTGCTCCTTTGCAACGCTGTCTTTTGGAAAGGCATCCTTCTCCTGGAGCCACCGTGTGAGCTGCCTTTGGAAGCCCACAAGAGGCAGGAAGCAGCTTGCAGGAAACCTTGCTCATTGAGGGCCTTGCCCTTGAATATGCTTTGCAAGGAGGCAAGGAGGCCTCGGGTCCACTCGCTTTTCCAATGGGGAACAGCGAGTGCTGAAGAGCTCTGTTCTGGCTCCAAGGCAGCCTGCAGCTCAGGCGCCCGTGGAATGGGCTTGGTTGGTAGAGCCCAGCCCTCAGCAGGGCTCTCCAGTGTGTCTAGCCAGAGAGCCCCGTGCTTTGAACCGGCCTCAGGAATGCAGCTCTAGGGAGCTTTCCCCCTCCCTGCTTGCCTGTCTGGGTGACCACCTTGGAGAGGCCTGCTCCAAACTCGGGCTTTGGCCTTCACGCTGAGATCTCCTCCCTGAGCTCTCTAGCTCTCCCAACAATTGGCAAGTGCACCCAGTGGCACCACACCAGACAGTCTCCCTGAGCATGGCTAGGCCAGGCCTAGTCCATGTGTCCCCTTGGTCTCTCTCGGCCTTTGCCTCCCTTAGGCCCTCCACTGCATGTCGACCCCCTGGGGTGCAAGGGGTCTTCCTGGAATGGCCAGTGTGTGGCGTGTGTCTTTTGGTGGCTCCGAGACTGCCTCCACAGAGGCTGGCTGGCAAGGGGAACACTGGGGCTGAGAGGAAAATCAGCATTGTGCGTCCGGGGCAGCAGGCTAGCTGTGGCTTCCAAACTGCCTGCATAGCCCCCGTGTGGCCGTCTCCTCTTCCCTGGTGGAAAGCCTCCCTGAGAACTTAGGAGGCTAGCTGAAAGACACAGGTGCTTTCCATTCCTTGCTAGGACTTCACCGACAGCCCTCGCTCTCTGACTGGTGAGTTGGCACCTTCACCAGAGGCCTCCCAGGGAGCTGCCCCATCCCCATCCAGAAAGGAAACCAGCCGTTGGCAAGCAAACTCAGGCAGAGAAGTCTTGCCAGGGGAGAGGTTTCCCGAAGGATCCCATGCTTCAGTTCACACCCTTTTCCATGGGGGAAGCCGGGGTGTCCCAAATCTCTCCCACGCTTCAGAACCTCCTCCAGCAGCAGGGAGGCTTGCAGTCACCGTTGGGTGCCAAGGGGTGTTCCAGGCAGGCAGCTCTCCATGGAGAGAAAGGCTTCCCAGCTAGCAAGCTGCCTCAGGAGCATTGCTGGAGTGCGGGTGTGAGTACCCGTGGGGTCGCCTTGAGGGTGGCTCCTGGAGCTGCATGGACGCAAACCCCGTGCTGAGCACACACCCAGGCAAGACTTAGCACACGTCTCAGCACCTCAAGCAGATCATGGCAGATGCCTCCTGCCTGCACTCAATAGACAGGTTGCCCTGTGCATTGCTGGGGAGGCCCTGGCACGTCAGAGTTTCCCATGGGCCCAGCTACAGCCTTCTCCCTCTTAGGCCATGCACAGATCCTCTCCAGAGCTACGCTGTGTGTGGAAGTTCGCAAGGTGTGGCATGTGCTTCTCTTTCACTGCTTGGAACCTGCACACACCCAGACTGTGTGTGTCAACATTCACAGTGGGGCCTGATGGCAAGCAATCCTTAGCCCACTGCAAAGCGGGAGAGAGGCGGCCTTTCTGCTCAGGGCCAAACACCCTGCTGCTAGTCTGCTTCCCTGCGGGCTAACCTCTGTGAGGGAAAGGCCGTCTGGGCCCTGAAACGCAAGCACCTGGCCACCCACTCCTAGGTGCTCCTTTGCAACGCTGTCTTTTGGAAAGGCATCCTTCTCCTGGAGCCACCGTGTGAGCTGCCTTTGGAAGCCCACAAGAGGCAGGAAGCAGCTTGCAGGAAACCTGGCTCATTGAGGGCCTTGCCCTTGAATATGCTTTGCAAGGAGGCAAGGAGGCCTCGGGTCCACTCGCTTTTCCAATGGGGAACAGCGAGTGCTGAAGAGCTCTGTTCTGGCTCCAAGGCAGCCTGCAGCTCAGGCGCCCGTGGAATGGGCTTGGTTGGTAGAGCACAGCCCTCAGCAGGGCTCTCCAGTGTGTCTAGCCAGAGAGCCCCGTGCTTTGAACCGGCCTCAGGAATGCAGCTCTAGGGAGCTTTCCCCCTCCCTGCTTGCCTGTCTGGGTGACCACCTTGGAGAGGCCTGCTCCAAACTCGGGCTTTGGCCTTCACGCTGAGATCTCCTCCCTGAGCTCTCTAGCTCTCCCAACAATTGGCAAGTGCACCCAGTGGCACCACACCAGACAGTCTCCCTGAGCATGGCTAGGCCAGGCCTAGTCCCCGTGTCCCCTTGGTCTCTCTCGGCCTTTGCCTCCCTTAGGCCCTCCACTGCATGTCGACCCCCTGGGGTGCAAGGGGTCTTCCTGGAATGGCCAGTGTGTGGCGTGTGTCTTTTGGTGGCTCCGAGACTGCCTCCACAGAGGCTGGCTGGCAAGGGGAACACTGGGGCTGAGAGGAAAATCAGCATTGTGCGTCCGGGGCAGCAGGCTAGCTGTGGCTTCCAAACTGCCTGCATAGCCCCCGTGTGGCCGTCTCCTCTTCCCTGGTGGAAAGCCTCCCTGAGAACTTAGGAGGCTAGCTGAAAGACACAGGTGCTTTCCATTCCTTGCTAGGACTTCACCGACAGCACACGCTCTCTGACTGGTGAGTTGGCACCTTCACCAGAGGCCTCCCAGGGAGCTGCCCCATCCCCATCCGGAAAGGAAACCAGCCGTTGGCAAGCAAACTCAGGCAGAGAAGTCTTGCCAGGAGAGAGGTTTCCCGAAGGAGCCCATGCTTCAGTCCACACCCTTTTCCATGGGGGAAGCCGGGGTGTCCCAAATCTTTCCCACGCTTCAGAACCCCCTCCAGCAGCAGGGAGGCTTGCAGTCACCGTTGGGTGCCAAGGGGTGTTCCAGGCAGGCAGCTCTCCATGGAGAGAAAGGCTTCCCAGCTAGCAAGCTGCCTCAGGAGCATTGCTGGAGTGCGGGTGTGAGTACCCGTGGGGTCGCCTTGAGGGTGGCTCCTGGAGCTGCATGGACGCAAACCCCGTACTGAGCACACACCCAGGCAAGACTTAGCACACGTCTCAGCACCTCAAGCAGATCATGGCAGATGCCTCCTGCCTGCACTCAATAGACAGGTTGCCCTGTGCATTGCTGGGGAGGCCCTGGCACGTCAGAGTTTCCCATGGGCCCAGCTACAGCCTTCTCCCTCTTAGGCCATGCACAGATCCTCTCCAGAGCTACGCTGTGTGTGGAAGTTCGCAAGGTGTGGCATGTGCTTGTCTTTCACTGCTTGGAACCTGCACACACCCAGACTGTGTGTGTCAACATTCACAGTGGGGCCTGATGGCAAGCAATCCTTAGCCCACTGCAAAGCGGGAGAGAGGCGGCCTTTCTGCTCAGGGCCAAACACCCTGCTGCTAGTCTGCTTCCCTGCGGGCTAACCTCTGTGAGGGAAAGGCCGTCTGGGCCCTGAAACGCAAGCACCTGGCCACCCACTCCTAGGTGCTCCTTTGCAACGCTGTCTTTTGGAAAGGCATCCTTCTCCTGGAGCCACCGTGTGAGCTGCCTTTGGAAGCCCACAAGAGGCAGGAAGCAGCTTGCAGGAAACCTTGCTCATTGAGGGCCTTGCCCTTGAATATGCTTTGCAAGGAGGCAAGGAGGCCTCGGGTCCACTCGCTTTTCCAATGGGGAACAGCGAGTGCTGAAGAGCTCTGTTCTGGCTCCAAGGCAGCCTGCAGCTCAGGCGCCCGTGGAATGGGCTTGGTTGGTAGAGCACAGCCCTCAGCAGGGCTCTCCAGTGTGTCTAGCCAGAGAGCCCCGTGCTTTGAACCGGCCTCAGGAATGCAGCTCTAGGGAGCTTTCCCCCTCCCTGCTTGCCTGTCTGGGTGACCACCTTGGAGAGGCCTGCTCCAAACTCGGGCTTTGGCCTTCACGCTGAGATCTCCTCCCTGAGCTCTCTAGCTCTCCCAACAATTGGCAAGTGCACCCAGTGGCACCACACCAGACAGTCTCCCTGAGCATGGCTAGGCCAGGCCTAGTCCCCGTGTCCCCTTGGTCTCTCTCGGCCTTTGCCTCCCTTAGGCCCTCCACTGCATGTCGACCCCCTGGGGTGCAAGGGGTCTTCCTGGAATGGCCAGTGTGTGGCGTGTGTCTTTTGGTGGCTCCGAGACTGCCTCCACAGAGGCTGGCTGGCAAGGGGAACACTGGGGCTGAGAGGAAAATCAGCATTGTGCGTCCGGGGCAGCAGGCTAGCTGTGGCTTCCAAACTGCCTGCATAGCCCCCGTGTGGCCGTCTCCTCTTCCCTGGTGGAAAGCCTCCCTGAGAACTTAGGAGGCTAGCTGACAGACACAGGTGCTTTCCATTCCTTGCTAGGACTTCACCGACAGCACACGCTCTCTGACTGGTGAGTTGGCACCTTCACCAGAGGCCTCCCAGGGAGCTGCCCCATCCCCATCCAGAAAGGAAACCAGCCGTTGGCAAGCAAACTCAGGCAGAGAAGTCTTGCCAGGAGAGAGGTTTCCCGAAGGATCCCATGCTTCAGTTCACACCCTTTTCCATGGGGGAAGCCGGGGTGTCCCAAATCTTTCCCACGCTTCAGAACCCCCTCCAGCAGCAGGGAGGCTTGCAGTCACCGTTGGGTGCCAAGGGGTGTTCCAGGCAGGCAGCTCTCCATGGAGAGAAAGGCTTCCCAGCTAGCAAGCTGCCTCAGGAGCATTGCTGGAGTGCGGGTGTGAGTACCCGTGGGGTCGCCTTGAGGGTGGCTCCTGGAGCTGCATGGACGCAAACCCCGTACTGAGCACACACCCAGGCAAGACTTAGCACACGTCTCAGCACCTCAAGCAGATCATGGCAGATGCCTCCTGCCTGCACTCAATAGACAGGTTGCCCTGTGCATTGCTGGGGAGGCCCTGGCACGTCAGAGTTTCCCATGGGCCCAGCTACAGCCTTCTCCCTCTTAGGCCATGCACAGATCCTCTCCAGAGCTACGCTGTGTGTGGAAGTTCGCAAGGTGTGGCATGTGCTTGTCTTTCACTGCTTGGAACCTGCACACACCCAGACTGTGTGTGTCAACATTCACAGTGGGGCCTGATGGCAAGCAATCCTTAGCCCACTGCAAAGCGGGAGAGAGGCGGCCTTTCTGCTCAGGGCCAAACACCCTGCTGCTAGTCTGCTTCCCTGCGGGCTAACCTCTGTGAGGGAAAGGCCGTCTGGGCCCTGAAACGCAAGCACCTGGCCACCCACTCCTAGGTGCTCCTTTGCAACGCTGTCTTTTGGAAAGGCATCCTTCTCCTGGAGCCACCGTGTGAGCTGCCTTTGGAAGCCCACAAGAGGCAGGAAGCAGCTTGCAGGAAACCTTGCTCATTGAGGGCCTTGCCCTTGAATATGCTTTGCAAGGAGGCAAGGAGGCCTCGGGTCCACTCGCTTTTCCAATGGGGAACAGCGAGTGCTGAAGAGCTCTGTTCTGGCTCCAAGGCAGCCTGCAGCTCAGGCGCCCGTGGAATGGGCTTGGTTGGTAGAGCCCAGCCCTCAGCAGGGCTCTCCAGTGTGTCTAGCCAGAGAGCCCCGTGCTTTGAACCGGCCTCAGGAATGCAGCTCTAGGGAGCTTTCCCCCTCCCTGCTTGCCTGTCTGGGTGACCACCTTGGAGAGGCCTGCTCCAAACTCGGGCTTTGGCCTTCATGCTGAGATCTCCTCCCTGAGCTCTCTAGCTCTCCCAACAATTGGCAAGTGCACCCAGTGGCACCACACCAGACAGTCTCCCTGAGCATGGCTAGGCCAGGCCTAGTCCATGTGTCCCCTTGGTCTCTCTCGGCCTTTGCCTCCCTTAGGCCCTCCACTGCATGTCGACCCCCTGGGGTGCAAGGGGTCTTCCTGGAATGGCCAGTGTGTGGCGTGTGTCTTTTGGTGGCTCCGAGACTGCCTCCACAGAGGCTGGCTGGCAAGGGGAACACTGGGGCTGAGAGGAAAATCAGCATTGTGCGTCCGGGGCAGCAGGCTAGCTGTGGCTTCCAAACTGCCTGCATAGCCCCTGTGTGGCCGTCTCCTCTTCCCTGGTGGAAAGCCTCCCTGAGAACTTAGGAGGCTAGCTGAAAGACACAGGTGCTTTCCATTCCTTGCTAGGACTTCACCGACAGCCCTCGCTCTCTGACTGGTGAGTTGGCACCTTCACCAGAGGCCTCCCAGGGAGCTGCCCCATCCCCATCCAGAAAGGAAACCAGCCGTTGGCAAGCAAACTCAGGCAGAGAAGTCTTGCCAGGGGAGAGGTTTCCCGAAGGATCCCATGCTTCAGTTCACACCCTTTTCCATGGGGGAAGCCGGGGTGTCCCAAATCTCTCCCACGCTTCAGAACCTCCTCCAGCAGCAGGGAGGCTTGCAGTCACCGTTGGGTGCCAAGGGGTGTTCCAGGCAGGCAGCTCTCCATGGAGAGAAAGGCTTCCCAGCTAGCAAGCTGCCTCAGGAGCATTGCTGGAGTGCGGGTGTGAGTACCCGTGGGGTCGCCTTGAGGGTGGCTCCTGGAGCTGCATGGACGCAAACCCCGTGCTGAGCACACACCCAGGCAAGACTTAGCACACGTCTCAGCACCTCAAGCAGATCATGGCAGATGCCTCCTGCCTGCACTCAATAGACAGGTTGCCCTGTGCATTGCTGGGGAGGCCCTGGCACGTCAGAGTTTCCCATGGGCCCAGCTACAGCCTTCTCCCTCTTAGGCCATGCACAGATCCTCTCCAGAGCTACGCTGTGTGTGGAAGTTCGCAAGGTGTGGCATGTGCTTCTCTTTCACTGCTTGGAACCTGCACACACCCAGACTGTGTGTGTCAACATTCACAGTGGGGCCTGATGGCAAGCAATCCTTAGCCCACTGCAAAGCGGGAGAGAGGCGGCCTTTCTGCTCAGGGCCAAACACCCTGCTGCTAGTCTGCTTCCCTGCGGGCTAACCTCTGTGAGGGAAAGGCCGTCTGGGCCCTGAAACGCAAGCACCTGGCCACCCACTCCTAGGTGCTCCTTTGCAACGCTGTCTTTTGGAAAGGCATCCTTCTCCTGGAGCCACCGTGTGAGCTGCCTTTGGAAGCCCACAAGAGGCAGGAAGCAGCTTGCAGGAAACCTGGCTCATTGAGGGCCTTGCCCTTGAATATGCTTTGCAAGGAGGCAAGGAGGCCTCGGGTCCACTCGCTTTTCCAATGGGGAACAGCGAGTGCTGAAGAGCTCTGTTCTGGCTCCAAGGCAGCCTGCAGCTCAGGCGCCCGTGGAATGGGCTTGGTTGGTAGAGCACAGCCCTCAGCAGGGCTCTCCAGTGTGTCTAGCCAGAGAGCCCCGTGCTTTGAACCGGCCTCAGGAATGCAGCTCTAGGGAGCTTTCCCCCTCCCTGCTTGCCTGTCTGGGTGACCACCTTGGAGAGGCCTGCTCCAAACTCGGGCTTTGGCCTTCACGCTGAGATCTCCTCCCTGAGCTCTCTAGCTCTCCCAACAATTGGCAAGTGCACCCAGTGGCACCACACCAGACAGTCTCCCTGAGCATGGCTAGGCCAGGCCTAGTCCCCGTGTCCCCTTGGTCTCTCTCGGCCTTTGCCTCCCTTAGGCCCTCCACTGCATGTCGACCCCCTGGGGTGCAAGGGGTCTTCCTGGAATGGCCAGTGTGTGGCGTGTGTCTTTTGGTGGCTCCGAGACTGCCTCCACAGAGGCTGGCTGGCAAGGGGAACACTGGGGCTGAGAGGAAAATCAGCATTGTGCGTCCGGGGCAGCAGGCTAGCTGTGGCTTCCAAACTGCCTGCATAGCCCCCGTGTGGCCGTCTCCTCTTCCCTGGTGGAAAGCCTCCCTGAGAACTTAGGAGGCTAGCTGAAAGACACAGGTGCTTTCCATTCCTTGCTAGGACTTCACCGACAGCACACGCTCTCTGACTGGTGAGTTGGCACCTTCACCAGAGGCCTCCCAGGGAGCTGCCCCATCCCCATCCGGAAAGGAAACCAGCCGTTGGCAAGCAAACTCAGGCAGAGAAGTCTTGCCAGGAGAGAGGTTTCCCGAAGGAGCCCATGCTTCAGTCCACACCCTTTTCCATGGGGGAAGCCGGGGTGTCCCAAATCTTTCCCACGCTTCAGAACCCCCTCCAGCAGCAGGGAGGCTTGCAGTCACCGTTGGGTGCCAAGGGGTGTTCCAGGCAGGCAGCTCTCCATGGAGAGAAAGGCTTCCCAGCTAGCAAGCTGCCTCAGGAGCATTGCTGGAGTGCGGGTGTGAGTACCCGTGGGGTCGCCTTGAGGGTGGCTCCTGGAGCTGCATGGACGCAAACCCCGTACTGAGCACACACCCAGGCAAGACTTAGCACACGTCTCAGCACCTCAAGCAGATCATGGCAGATGCCTCCTGCCTGCACTCAATAGACAGGTTGCCCTGTGCATTGCTGGGGAGGCCCTGGCACGTCAGAGTTTCCCATGGGCCCAGCTACAGCCTTCTCCCTCTTAGGCCATGCACAGATCCTCTCCAGAGCTACGCTGTGTGTGGAAGTTCGCAAGGTGTGGCATGTGCTTGTCTTTCACTGCTTGGAACCTGCACACACCCAGACTGTGTGTGTCAACATTCACAGTGGGGCCTGATGGCAAGCAATCCTTAGCCCACTGCAAAGCGGGAGAGAGGCGGCCTTTCTGCTCAGGGCCAAACACCCTGCTGCTAGTCTGCTTCCCTGCGGGCTAACCTCTGTGAGGGAAAGGCCGTCTGGGCCCTGAAACGCAAGCACCTGGCCACCCACTCCTAGGTGCTCCTTTGCAACGCTGTCTTTTGGAAAGGCATCCTTCTCCTGGAGCCACCGTGTGAGCTGCCTTTGGAAGCCCACAAGAGGCAGGAAGCAGCTTGCAGGAAACCTTGCTCATTGAGGGCCTTGCCCTTGAATATGCTTTGCAAGGAGGCAAGGAGGCCTCGGGTCCACTCGCTTTTCCAATGGGGAACAGCGAGTGCTGAAGAGCTCTGTTCTGGCTCCAAGGCAGCCTGCAGCTCAGGCGCCCGTGGAATGGGCTTGGTTGGTAGAGCACAGCCCTCAGCAGGGCTCTCCAGTGTGTCTAGCCAGAGAGCCCCGTGCTTTGAACCGGCCTCAGGAATGCAGCTCTAGGGAGCTTTCCCCCTCCCTGCTTGCCTGTCTGGGTGACCACCTTGGAGAGGCCTGCTCCAAACTCGGGCTTTGGCCTTCACGCTGAGATCTCCTCCCTGAGCTCTCTAGCTCTCCCAACAATTGGCAAGTGCACCCAGTGGCACCACACCAGACAGTCTCCCTGAGCATGGCTAGGCCAGGCCTAGTCCCCGTGTCCCCTTGGTCTCTCTCGGCCTTTGCCTCCCTTAGGCCCTCCACTGCATGTCGACCCCCTGGGGTGCAAGGGGTCTTCCTGGAATGGCCAGTGTGTGGCGTGTGTCTTTTGGTGGCTCCGAGACTGCCTCCACAGAGGCTGGCTGGCAAGGGGAACACTGGGGCTGAGAGGAAAATCAGCATTGTGCGTCCGGGGCAGCAGGCTAGCTGTGGCTTCCAAACTGCCTGCATAGCCCCCGTGTGGCCGTCTCCTCTTCCCTGGTGGAAAGCCTCCCTGAGAACTTAGGAGGCTAGCTGACAGACACAGGTGCTTTCCATTCCTTGCTAGGACTTCACCGACAGCACACGCTCTCTGACTGGTGAGTTGGCACCTTCACCAGAGGCCTCCCAGGGAGCTGCCCCATCCCCATCCAGAAAGGAAACCAGCCGTTGGCAAGCAAACTCAGGCAGAGAAGTCTTGCCAGGAGAGAGGTTTCCCGAAGGATCCCATGCTTCAGTTCACACCCTTTTCCATGGGGGAAGCCGGGGTGTCCCAAATCTTTCCCACGCTTCAGAACCCCCTCCAGCAGCAGGGAGGCTTGCAGTCACCGTTGGGTGCCAAGGGGTGTTCCAGGCAGGCAGCTCTCCATGGAGAGAAAGGCTTCCCAGCTAGCAAGCTGCCTCAGGAGCATTGCTGGAGTGCGGGTGTGAGTACCCGTGGGGTCGCCTTGAGGGTGGCTCCTGGAGCTGCATGGACGCAAACCCCGTGCTGAGCACACACCCAGGCAAGACTTAGCACACGTCTCAGCACCTCAAGCAGATCATGGCAGATGCCTCCTGCCTGCACTCAATAGACAGGTTGCCCTGTGCATTGCTGGGGAGGCCCTGGCACGTCAGAGTTTCCCATGGGCCCAGCTACAGCCTTCTCCCTCTTAGGCCATGCACAGATCCTCTCCAGAGCTACGCTGTGTGTGGAAGTTCGCAAGGTGTGGCATGTGCTTGTCTTTCACTGCTTGGAACCTGCACACACCCAGACTGTGTGTGTCAACATTCACAGTGGGGCCTGATGGCAAGCAATCCTTAGCCCACTGCAAAGCGGGAGAGAGGCGGCCTTTCTGCTCAGGGCCAAACACCCTGCTGCTAGTCTGCTTCCCTGCGGGCTAACCTCTGTGAGGGAAAGGCTGTCTGGGCCCTGAAACGCAAGCACCTGGCCACCCACTCCTAGGTGCTCCTTTGCAACGCTGTCTTTTGGAAAGGCATCCTTCTCCTGGAGCCACCGTGTGAGCTGCCTTTGGAAGCCCACAAGAGGCAGGAAGCAGCTTGCAGGAAACCGTGCTCATTGAGGGCCTTGCCCTTGAATATGCTTTGCAAGGAGGCAAGGAGGCCTCGGGTCCACTCGCTTTTCCAATGGGGAACAGCGAGTGCTGAAGAGCTCTGTTCTGGCTCCAAGGCAGCCTGCAGCTCAGGCGCCCGTGGAATGGGCTTGGTTGGTAGAGCACAGCCCTCAGCAGGGCTCTCCAGTGTGTCTAGCCAGAGAGCCCCGTGCTTTGAACCGGCCTCAGGAATGCAGCTCTAGGGAGCTTTCCCCCTCCCTGCTTGCCTGTCTGGGTGACCACCTTGGAGAGGCCTGCTCCAAACTCGGGCTTTGGCCTTCACGCTGAGATCTCCTCCCTGAGCTCTCTAGCTCTCCCAACAATTGGCAAGTGCACCCAGTGGCACCACACCAGACAGTCTCCCTGAGCATGGCTAGGCCAGGCCTAGTCCCCGTGTCCCCTTGGTCTCTCTCGGCCTTTGCCTCCCTTAGGCCCTCCACTGCATGTCGACCCCCTGGGGTGCAAGGGGTCTTCCTGGAATGGCCAGTGTGTGGCGTGTGTCTTTTGGTGGCTCCGAGACTGCCTCCACAGAGGCTGGCTGGCAAGGGGAACACTGGGGCTGAGAGGAAAATCAGCATTGTGCGTCCGGGGCAGCAGGCTAGCTGTGGCTTCCAAACTGCCTGCATAGCCCCCGTGTGGCCGTCTCCTCTTCCCTGGTGGAAAGCCTCCCTGAGAACTTAGGAGGCTAGCTGAAAGACACAGGTGCTTTCCATTCCTTGCTAGGACTTCACCGACAGCACACGCTCTCTGACTGGTGAGTTGGCACCTTCACCAGAGGCCTCCCAGGGAGCTGCCCCATCCCCATCCGGAAAGGAAACCAGCCGTTGGCAAGCAAACTCAGGCAGAGAAGTCTTGCCAGGAGAGAGGTTTCCCGAAGGAGCCCATGCTTCAGTCCACACCCTTTTCCATGGGGGAAGCCGGGGTGTCCCAAATCTTTCCCACGCTTCAGAACCCCCTCCAGCAGCAGGGAGGCTTGCAGTCACCGTTGGGTGCCAAGGGGTGTTCCAGGCAGGCAGCTCTCCATGGAGAGAAAGGCTTCCCAGCTAGCAAGCTGCCTCAGGAGCATTGCTGGAGTGCGGGTGTGAGTACCCGTGGGGTCGCCTTGAGGGTGGCTCCTGGAGCTGCATGGACGCAAACCCCGTACTGAGCACACACCCAGGCAAGACTTAGCACACGTCTCAGCACCTCAAGCAGATCATGGCAGATGCCTCCTGCCTGCACTCAATAGACAGGTTGCCCTGTGCATTGCTGGGGAGGCCCTGGCACGTCAGAGTTTCCCATGGGCCCAGCTACAGCCTTCTCCCTCTTAGGCCATGCACAGATCCTCTCCAGAGCTACGCTGTGTGTGGAAGTTCGCAAGGTGTGGCATGTGCTTCTCTTTCACTGCTTGGAACCTGCACACACCCAGACTGTGTGTGTCAACATTCACAGTGGGGCCTGATGGCAAGCAATCCTTAGCCCACTGCAAAGCGGGAGAGAGGCGGCCTTTCTGCTCAGGGCCAAACACCCTGCTGCTAGTCTGCTTCCCTGCGGGCTAACCTCTGTGAGGGAAAGGCCGTCTGGGCCCTGAAACGCAAGCACCTGGCCACCCACTCCTAGGTGCTCCTTTGCAACGCTGTCTTTTGGAAAGGCATCCTTCTCCTGGAGCCACCGTGTGAGCTGCCTTTGGAAGCCCACAAGAGGCAGGAAGCAGCTTGCAGGAAACCTTGCTCATTGAGGGCCTTGCCCTTGAATATGCTTTGCAAGGAGGCAAGGAGGCCTCGGGTCCACTCGCTTTTCCAATGGGGAACAGCGAGTGCTGAAGAGCTCTGTTCTGGCTCCAAGGCAGCCTGCAGCTCAGGCGCCCGTGGAATGGGCTTGGTTGGTAGAGCACAGCCCTCAGCAGGGCTCTCCAGTGTGTCTAGCCAGAGAGCCCCGTGCTTTGAACCGGCCTCAGGAATGCAGCTCTAGGGAGCTTTCCCCCTCCCTGCTTGCCTGTCTGGGTGACCACCTTGGAGAGGCCTGCTCCAAACTCGGGCTTTGGCCTTCACGCTGAGATCTCCTCCCTGAGCTCTCTAGCTCTCCCAACAATTGGCAAGTGCACCCAGTGGCACCACACCAGACAGTCTCCCTGAGCATGGCTAGGCCAGGCCTAGTCCCCGTGTCCCCTTGGTCTCTCTCGGCCTTTGCCTCCCTTAGGCCCTCCACTGCATGTCGACCCCCTGGGGTGCAAGGGGTCTTCCTGGAATGGCCAGTGTGTGGCGTGTGTCTTTTGGTGGCTCCGAGACTGCCTCCACAGAGGCTGGCTGGCAAGGGGAACACTGGGGCTGAGAGGAAAATCAGCATTGTGCGTCCGGGGCAGCAGGCTAGCTGTGGCTTCCAAACTGCCTGCATAGCCCCCGTGTGGCCGTCTCCTCTTCCCTGGTGGAAAGCCTCCCTGAGAACTTAGGAGGCTAGCTGACAGACACAGGTGCTTTCCATTCCTTGCTAGGACTTCACCGACAGCACACGCTCTCTGACTGGTGAGTTGGCACCTTCACCAGAGGCCTCCCAGGGAGCTGCCCCATCCCCATCCAGAAAGGAAACCAGCCGTTGGCAAGCAAACTCAGGCAGAGAAGTCTTGCCAGGAGAGAGGTTTCCCGAAGGATCCCATGCTTCAGTTCACACCCTTTTCCATGGGGGAAGCCGGGGTGTCCCAAATCTTTCCCACGCTTCAGAACCCCCTCCAGCAGCAGGGAGGCTTGCAGTCACCGTTGGGTGCCAAGGGGTGTTCCAGGCAGGCAGCTCTCCATGGAGAGAAAGGCTTCCCAGCTAGCAAGCTGCCTCAGGAGCATTGCTGGAGTGCGGGTGTGAGTACCCGTGGGGTCGCCTTGAGGGTGGCTCCTGGAGCTGCATGGACGCAAACCCCGTACTGAGCACACACCCAGGCAAGACTTAGCACACGTCTCAGCACCTCAAGCAGATCATGGCAGATGCCTCCTGCCTGCACTCAATAGACAGGTTGCCCTGTGCATTGCTGGGGAGGCCCTGGCACGTCAGAGTTTCCCATGGGCCCAGCTACAGCCTTCTCCCTCTTAGGCCATGCACAGATCCTCTCCAGAGCTACGCTGTGTGTGGAAGTTCGCAAGGTGTGGCATGTGCTTCTCTTTCACTGCTTGGAACCTGCACACACCCAGACTGTGTGTGTCAACATTCACAGTGGGGCCTGATGGCAAGCAATCCTTAGCCCACTGCAAAGCGGGAGAGAGGCGGCCTTTCTGCTCAGGGCCAAACACCCTGCTGCTAGTCTGCTTCCCTGCGGGCTAACCTCTGTGAGGGAAAGGCCGTCTGGGCCCTGAAACGCAAGCACCTGGCCACCCACTCCTAGGTGCTCCTTTGCAACGCTGTCTTTTGGAAAGGCATCCTTCTCCTGGAGCCACCGTGTGAGCTGCCTTTGGAAGCCCACAAGAGGCAGGAAGCAGCTTGCAGGAAACCTTGCTCATTGAGGGCCTTGCCCTTGAATATGCTTTGCAAGGAGGCAAGGAGGCCTCGGGTCCACTCGCTTTTCCAATGGGGAACAGCGAGTGCTGAAGAGCTCTGTTCTGGCTCCAAGGCAGCCTGCAGCTCAGGCGCCCGTGGAATGGGCTTGGTTGGTAGAGCCCAGCCCTCAGCAGGGCTCTCCAGTGTGTCTAGCCAGAGAGCCCCGTGCTTTGAACCGGCCTCAGGAATGCAGCTCTAGGGAGCTTTCCCCCTCCCTGCTTGCCTGTCTGGGTGACCACCTTGGAGAGGCCTGCTCCAAACTCGGGCTTTGGCCTTCATGCTGAGATCTCCTCCCTGAGCTCTCTAGCTCTCCCAACAATTGGCAAGTGCACCCAGTGGCACCACACCAGACAGTCTCCCTGAGCATGCCTAGGCCAGGCCTAGTCCATGTGTCCCCTTGGTCTCTCTCGGCCTTTGCCTCCCTTAGGCCCTCCACTGCATGTCGACCCCCTGGGGTGCAAGGGGTCTTCCTGGAATGGCCAGTGTGTGGCGTGTGTCTTTTGGTGGCTCCGAGACTGCCTCCACAGAGGCTGGCTGGCAAGGGGAACACTGGGGCTGAGAGGAAAATCAGCATTGTGCGTCCGGGGCAGCAGGCTAGCTGTGGCTTCCAAACTGCCTGCATAGCCCCTGTGTGGCCGTCTCCTCTTCCCTGGTGGAAAGCCTCCCTGAGAACTTAGGAGGCTAGCTGAAAGACACAGGTGCTTTCCATTCCTTGCTAGGACTTCACCGACAGCCCTCGCTCTCTGACTGGTGAGTTGGCACCTTCACCAGAGGCCTCCCAGGGAGCTGCCCCATCCCCATCCAGAAAGGAAACCAGCCGTTGGCAAGCAAACTCAGGCAGAGAAGTCTTGCCAGGGGAGAGGTTTCCCGAAGGATCCCATGCTTCAGTTCACACCCTTTTCCATGGGGGAAGCCGGGGTGTCCCAAATCTCTCCCACGCTTCAGAACCTCCTCCAGCAGCAGGGAGGCTTGCAGTCACCGTTGGGTGCCAAGGGGTGTTCCAGGCAGGCAGCTCTCCATGGAGAGAAAGGCTTCCCAGCTAGCAAGCTGCCTCAGGAGCATTGCTGGAGTGCGGGTGTGAGTACCCGTGGGGTCGCCTTGAGGGTGGCTCCTGGAGCTGCATGGACGCAAACCCCGTGCTGAGCACACACCCAGGCAAGACTTAGCACACGTCTCAGCACCTCAAGCAGATCATGGCAGATGCCTCCTGCCTGCACTCAATAGACAGGTTGCCCTGTGCATTGCTGGGGAGGCCCTGGCACGTCAGAGTTTCCCATGGGCCCAGCTACAGCCTTCTCCCTCTTAGGCCATGCACAGATCCTCTCCAGAGCTACGCTGTGTGTGGAAGTTCGCAAGGTGTGGCATGTGCTTCTCTTTCACTGCTTGGAACCTGCACACACCCAGACTGTGTGTGTCAACATTCACAGTGGGGCCTGATGGCAAGCAATCCTTAGCCCACTGCAAAGCGGGAGAGAGGCGGCCTTTCTGCTCAGGGCCAAACACCCTGCTGCTAGTCTGCTTCCCTGCGGGCTAACCTCTGTGAGGGAAAGGCCGTCTGGGCCCTGAAACGCAAGCACCTGGCCACCCACTCCTAGGTGCTCCTTTGCAACGCTGTCTTTTGGAAAGGCATCCTTCTCCTGGAGCCACCGTGTGAGCTGCCTTTGGAAGCCCACAAGAGGCAGGAAGCAGCTTGCAGGAAACCTTGCTCATTGAGGGCCTTGCCCTTGAATATGCTTTGCAAGGAGGCAAGGAGGCCTCGGGTCCACTCGCTTTTCCAATGGGGAACAGCGAGTGCTGAAGAGCTCTGTTCTGGCTCCAAGGCAGCCTGCAGCTCAGGCGCCCGTGGAATGGGCTTGGTTGGTAGAGCACAGCCCTCAGCAGGGCTCTCCAGTGTGTCTAGCCAGAGAGCCCCGTGCTTTGAACCGGCCTCAGGAATGCAGCTCTAGGGAGCTTTCCCCCTCCCTGCTTGCCTGTCTGGGTGACCACCTTGGAGAGGCCTGCTCCAAACTCGGGCTTTGGCCTTCACGCTGAGATCTCCTCCCTGAGCTCTCTAGCTCTCCCAACAATTGGCAAGTGCACCCAGTGGCACCACACCAGACAGTCTCCCTGAGCATGGCTAGGCCAGGCCTAGTCCCCGTGTCCCCTTGGTCTCTCTCGGCCTTTGCCTCCCTTAGGCCCTCCACTGCATGTCGACCCCCTGGGGTGCAAGGGGTCTTCCTGGAATGGCCAGTGTGTGGCGTGTGTCTTTTGGTGGCTCCGAGACTGCCTCCACAGAGGCTGGCTGGCAAGGGGAACACTGGGGCTGAGAGGAAAATCAGCATTGTGCGTCCGGGGCAGCAGGCTAGCTGTGGCTTCCAAACTGCCTGCATAGCCCCCGTGTGGCCGTCTCCTCTTCCCTGGTGGAAAGCCTCCCTGAGAACTTAGGAGGCTAGCTGAAAGACACAGGTGCTTTCCATTCCTTGCTAGGACTTCACCGACAGCACACGCTCTCTGACTGGTGAGTTGGCACCTTCACCAGAGGCCTCCCAGGGAGCTGCCCCATCCCCATCCAGAAAGGAAACCAGCCGTTGGCAAGCAAACTCAGGCAGAGAAGTCTTGCCAGGAGAGAGGTTTCCCGAAGGATCCCATGCTTCAGTTCACACCCTTTTCCATGGGGGAAGCCGGGGTGTCCCAAATCTTTCCCACGCTTCAGAACCCCCTCCAGCAGCAGGGAGGCTTGCAGTCACCGTTGGGTGCCAAGGGGTGTTCCAGGCAGGCAGCTCTCCATGGAGAGAAAGGCTTCCCAGCTAGCAAGCTGCCTCAGGAGCATTGCTGGAGTGCGGGTGTGAGTACCCGTGGGGTCGCCTTGAGGGTGGCTCCTGGAGCTGCATGGACGCAAACCCCGTACTGAGCACACACCCAGGCAAGACTTAGCACACGTCTCAGCACCTCAAGCAGATCATGGCAGATGCCTCCTGCCTGCACTCAATAGACAGGTTGCCCTGTGCATTGCTGGGGAGGCCCTGGCACGTCAGAGTTTCCCATGGGCCCAGCTACAGCCTTCTCCCTCTTAGGCCATGCACAGATCCTCTCCAGAGCTACGCTGTGTGTGGAAGTTCGCAAGGTGTGGCATGTGCTTCTCTTTCACTGCTTGGAACCTGCACACACCCAGACTGTGTGTGTCAACATTCACAGTGGGGCCTGATGGCAAGCAATCCTTAGCCCACTGCAAAGCGGGAGAGAGGCGGCCTTTCTGCTCAGGGCCAAACACCCTGCTGCTAGTCTGCTTCCCTGCGGGCTAACCTCTGTGAGGGAAAGGCCGTCTGGGCCCTGAAACGCAAGCACCTGGCCACCCACTCCTAGGTGCTCCTTTGCAACGCTGTCTTTTGGAAAGGCATCCTTCTCCTGGAGCCACCGTGTGAGCTGCCTTTGGAAGCCCACAAGAGGCAGGAAGCAGCTTGCAGGAAACCTTGCTCATTGAGGGCCTTGCCCTTGAATATGCTTTGCAAGGAGGCAAGGAGGCCTCGGGTCCACTCGCTTTTCCAATGGGGAACAGCGAGTGCTGAAGAGCTCTGTTCTGGCTCCAAGGCAGCCTGCAGCTCAGGCGCCCGTGGAATGGGCTTGGTTGGTAGAGCACAGCCCTCAGCAGGGCTCTCCAGTGTGTCTAGCCAGAGAGCCCCGTGCTTTGAACCGGCCTCAGGAATGCAGCTCTAGGGAGCTTTCCCCCTCCCTGCTTGCCTGTCTGGGTGACCACCTTGGAGAGGCCTGCTCCAAACTCGGGCTTTGGCCTTCACGCTGAGATCTCCTCCCTGAGCTCTCTAGCTCTCCCAACAATTGGCAAGTGCACCCAGTGGCACCACACCAGACAGTCTCCCTGAGCATGGCTAGGCCAGGCCTAGTCCCCGTGTCCCCTTGGTCTCTCTCGGCCTTTGCCTCCCTTAGGCCCTCCACTGCATGTCGACCCCCTGGGGTGCAAGGGGTCTTCCTGGAATGGCCAGTGTGTGGCGTGTGTCTTTTGGTGGCTCCGAGACTGCCTCCACAGAGGCTGGCTGGCAAGGGGAACACTGGGGCTGAGAGGAAAATCAGCATTGTGCGTCCGGGGCAGCAGGCTAGCTGTGGCTTCCAAACTGCCTGCATAGCCCCCGTGTGGCCGTCTCCTCTTCCCTGGTGGAAAGCCTCCCTGAGAACTTAGGAGGCTAGCTGACAGACACAGGTGCTTTCCATTCCTTGCTAGGACTTCACCGACAGCACACGCTCTCTGACTGGTGAGTTGGCACCTTCACCAGAGGCCTCCCAGGGAGCTGCCCCATCCCCATCCGGAAAGGAAACCAGCCGTTGGCAAGCAAACTCAGGCAGAGAAGTCTTGCCAGGAGAGAGGTTTCCCGAAGGAGCCCATGCTTCAGTCCACACCCTTTTCCATGGGGGAAGCCGGGGTGTCCCAAATCTTTCCCACGCTTCAGAACCCCCTCCAGCAGCAGGGAGGCTTGCAGTCACCGTTGGGTGCCAAGGGGTGTTCCAGGCAGGCAGCTCTCCATGGAGAGAAAGGCTTCCCAGCTAGCAAGCTGCCTCAGGAGCATTGCTGGAGTGCGGGTGTGAGTACCCGTGGGGTCGCCTTGAGGGTGGCTCCTGGAGCTGCATGGACGCAAACCCCGTACTGAGCACACACCCAGGCAAGACTTAGCACACGTCTCAGCACCTCAAGCAGATCATGGCAGATGCCTCCTGCCTGCACTCAATAGACAGGTTGCCCTGTGCATTGCTGGGGAGGCCCTGGCACGTCAGAGTTTCCCATGGGCCCAGCTACAGCCTTCTCCCTCTTAGGCCATGCACAGATCCTCTCCAGAGCTACGCTGTGTGTGGAAGTTCGCAAGGTGTGGCATGTGCTTCTCTTTCACTGCTTGGAACCTGCACACACCCAGACTGTGTGTGTCAACATTCACAGTGGGGCCTGATGGCAAGCAATCCTTAGCCCACTGCAAAGCGGGAGAGAGGCGGCCTTTCTGCTCAGGGCCAAACACCCTGCTGCTAGTCTGCTTCCCTGCGGGCTAACCTCTGTGAGGGAAAGGCCGTCTGGGCCCTGAAACGCAAGCACCTGGCCACCCACTCCTAGGTGCTCCTTTGCAACGCTGTCTTTTGGAAAGGCATCCTTCTCCTGGAGCCACCGTGTGAGCTGCCTTTGGAAGCCCACAAGAGGCAGGAAGCAGCTTGCAGGAAACCTTGCTCATTGAGGGCCTTGCCCTTGAATATGCTTTGCAAGGAGGCAAGGAGGCCTCGGGTCCACTCGCTTTTCCAATGGGGAACAGCGAGTGCTGAAGAGCTCTGTTCTGGCTCCAAGGCAGCCTGCAGCTCAGGTGCCCGTGGAATGGGCTTGGTTGGTAGAGCCCAGCCCTCAGCAGGGCTCTCCAGTGTGTCTAGCCAGAGAGCCCCGTGCTTTGAACCGGCCTCAGGAATGCAGCTCTAGGGAGCTTTCCCCCTCCCTGCTTGCCTGTCTGGGTGACCACCTTGGAGAGGCCTGCTCCAAACTCGGGCTTTGGCCTTCACGCTGAGATCTCCTCCCTGAGCTCTCTAGCTCTCCCAACAATTGGCAAGTGCACCCAGTGGCACCACACCAGACAGTCTCCCTGAGCATGGCTAGGCCAGGCCTAGTCCCCGTGTCCCCTTGGTCTCTCTCGGCCTTTGCCTCCCTTAGGCCCTCCACTGCATGTCGACCCCCTGGGGTGCAAGGGGTCTTCCTGGAATGGCCAGTGTGTGGCGTGTGTCTTTTGGTGGCTCCAAGACTGCCTCCACAGAGGCTGGCTGGCAAGGGGAACACTGGGGCTGAGAGGAAAATCAGCATTGTGCGTCCGGGGCAGCAGGCTAGCTGTGGCTTCCAAACTGCCTGCATAGCCCCCGTGTGGCCGTCTCCTCTTCCCTGGTGGAAAGCCTCCCTGAGAACTTAGGAGGCTAGCTGAAAGACACAGGTGCTTTCCATTCCTTGCTAGGACTTCACCGACAGCCCTCGCTCTCTGACTGGTGAGTTGGCACCTTCACCAGAGGCCTCCCAGGGAGCTGCCCCATCCCCATCCAGAAAGGAAACCAGCCGTTGGCAAGCAAACTCAGGCAGAGAAGTCTTGCCAGGGGAGAGGTTTCCCGAAGGATCCCATGCTTCAGTTCACACCCTTTTCCATGGGGGAAGCCGGGGTGTCCCAAATCTCTCCCACGCTTCAGAACCTCCTCCAGCAGCAGGGAGGCTTGCAGTCACCGTTGGGTGCCAAGGGGTGTTCCAGGCAGGCAGCTCTCCATGGAGAGAAAGGCTTCCCAGCTAGCAAGCTGCCTCAGGAGCATTGCTGGAGTGCGGGTGTGAGTACCCGTGGGGTCGCCTTGAGGGTGGCTCCTGGAGCTGCATGGACGCAAACCCCGTGCTGAGCACACACCCAGGCAAGACTTAGCACACGTCTCAGCACCTCAAGCAGATCATGGCAGATGCCTCCTGCCTGCACTCAATAGACAGGTTGCCCTGTGCATTGCTGGGGAGGCCCTGGCACGTCAGAGTTTCCCATGGGCCCAGCTACAGCCTTCTCCCTCTTAGGCCATGCACAGATCCTCTCCAGAGCTACGCTGTGTGTGGAAGTTCGCAAGGTGTGGCATGTGCTTCTCTTTCACTGCTTGGAACCTGCACACACCCAGACTGTGTGTGTCAACATTCACAGTGGGGCCTGATGGCAAGCAATCCTTAGCCCACTGCAAAGCGGGAGAGAGGCGGCCTTTCTGCTCAGGGCCAAACACCCTGCTGCTAGTCTGCTTCCCTGCGGGCTAACCTCTGTGAGGGAAAGGCCGTCTGGGCCCTGAAACGCAAGCACCTGGCCACCCACTCCTAGGTGCTCCTTTGCAACGCTGTCTTTTGGAAAGGCATCCTTCTCCTGGAGCCACCGTGTGAGCTGCCTTTGGAAGCCCACAAGAGGCAGGAAGCAGCTTGCAGGAAACCTTGCTCATTGAGGGCCTTGCCCTTGAATATGCTTTGCAAGGAGGCAAGGAGGCCTCGGGTCCACTCGCTTTTCCAATGGGGAACAGCGAGTGCTGAAGAGCTCTGTTCTGGCTCCAAGGCAGCCTGCAGCTCAGGCGCCCGTGGAATGGGCTTGGTTGGTAGAGCACAGCCCTCAGCAGGGCTCTCCAGTGTGTCTAGCCAGAGAGCCCCGTGCTTTGAACCGGCCTCAGGAATGCAGCTCTAGGGAGCTTTCCCCCTCCCTGCTTGCCTGTCTGGGTGACCACCTTGGAGAGGCCTGCTCCAAACTCGGGCTTTGGCCTTCACGCTGAGATCTCCTCCCTGAGCTCTCTAGCTCTCCCAACAATTGGCAAGTGCACCCAGTGGCACCACACCAGACAGTCTCCCTGAGCATGGCTAGGCCAGGCCTAGTCCCCGTGTCCCCTTGGTCTCTCTCGGCCTTTGCCTCCCTTAGGCCCTCCACTGCATGTCGACCCCCTGGGGTGCAAGGGGTCTTCCTGGAATGGCCAGTGTGTGGCGTGTGTCTTTTGGTGGCTCCGAGACTGCCTCCACAGAGGCTGGCTGGCAAGGGGAACACTGGGGCTGAGAGGAAAATCAGCATTGTGCGTCCGGGGCAGCAGGCTAGCTGTGGCTTCCAAACTGCCTGCATAGCCCCCGTGTGGCCGTCTCCTCTTCCCTGGTGGAAAGCCTCCCTGAGAACTTAGGAGGCTAGCTGACAGACACAGGTGCTTTCCATTCCTTGCTAGGACTTCACCGACAGCACACGCTCTCTGACTGGTGAGTTGGCACCTTCACCAGAGGCCTCCCAGGGAGCTGCCCCATCCCCATCCGGAAAGGAAACCAGCCGTTGGCAAGCAAACTCAGGCAGAGAAGTCTTGCCAGGAGAGAGGTTTCCCGAAGGAGCCCATGCTTCAGTCCACACCCTTTTCCATGGGGGAAGCCGGGGTGTCCCAAATCTTTCCCACGCTTCAGAACCCCCTCCAGCAGCAGGGAGGCTTGCAGTCACCGTTGGGTGCCAAGGGGTGTTCCAGGCAGGCAGCTCTCCATGGAGAGAAAGGCTTCCCAGCTAGCAAGCTGCCTCAGGAGCATTGCTGGAGTGCGGGTGTGAGTACCCGTGGGGTCGCCTTGAGGGTGGCTCCTGGAGCTGCATGGACGCAAACCCCGTACTGAGCACACACCCAGGCAAGACTTAGCACACGTCTCAGCACCTCAAGCAGATCATGGCAGATGCCTCCGGCCTGCACTCAATAGACAGGTTGCCCTGTGCATTGCTGGGGAGGCCCTGGCACGTCAGAGTTTCCCATGGGCCCAGCTACAGCCTTCTCCCTCTTAGGCCATGCACAGATCCTCTCCAGAGCTACGCTGTGTGTGGAAGTTCGCAAGGTGTGGCATGTGCTTGTCTTTCACTGCTTGGAACCTGCACACACCCAGACTGTGTGTGTCAACATTCACAGTGGGGCCTGATGGCAAGCAATCCTTAGCCCACTGCAAAGCGGGAGAGAGGCGGCCTTTCTGCTCAGGGCCAAACACCCTGCTGCTAGTCTGCTTCCCTGCGGGCTAACCTCTGTGAGGGAAAGGCCGTCTGGGCCCTGAAACGCAAGCACCTGGCCACCCACTCCTAGGTGCTCCTTTGCAACGCTGTCTTTTGGAAAGGCATCCTTCTCCTGGAGCCACCGTGTGAGCTGCCTTTGGAAGCCCACAAGAGGCAGGAAGCAGCTTGCAGGAAACCTTGCTCATTGAGGGCCTTGCCCTTGAATATGCTTTGCAAGGAGGCAAGGAGGCCTCGGGTCCACTCGCTTTTCCAATGGGGAACAGCGAGTGCTGAAGAGCTCTGTTCTGGCTCCAAGGCAGCCTGCAGCTCAGGTGCCCGTGGAATGGGCTTGGTTGGTAGAGCCCAGCCCTCAGCAGGGCTCTCCAGTGTGTCTAGCCAGAGAGCCCCGTGCTTTGAACCGGCCTCAGGAATGCAGCTCTAGGGAGCTTTCCCCCTCCCTGCTTGCCTGTCTGGGTGACCACCTTGGAGAGGCCTGCTCCAAACTCGGGCTTTGGCCTTCACGCTGAGATCTCCTCCCTGAGCTCTCTAGCTCTCCCAACAATTGGCAAGTGCACCCAGTGGCACCACACCAGACAGTCTCCCTGAGCATGGCTAGGCCAGGCCTAGTCCATGTGTCCCCTTGGTCTCTCTCGGCCTTTGCCTCCCTTAGGCCCTCCACTGCATGTCGACCCCCTGGGGTGCAAGGGGTCTTCCTGGAATGGCCAGTGTGTGGCGTGTGTCTTTTGGTGGCTCCGAGACTGCCTCCACAGAGGCTGGCTGGCAAGGGGAACACTGGGGCTGAGAGGAAAATCAGCATTGTGCGTCCGGGGCAGCAGGCTAGCTGTGGCTTCCAAACTGCCTGCATAGCCCCCGTGTGGCCGTCTCCTCTTCCCTGGTGGAAAGCCTCCCTGAGAACTTAGGAGGCTAGCTGAAAGACACAGGTGCTTTCCATTCCTTGCTAGGACTTCACCGACAGCCCTCGCTCTCTGACTGGTGAGTTGGCACCTTCACCAGAGGCCTCCCAGGGAGCTGCCCCATCCCCATCCAGAAAGGAAACCAGCCGTTGGCAAGCAAACTCAGGCAGAGAAGTCTTGCCAGGGGAGAGGTTTCCCGAAGGATCCCATGCTTCAGTTCACACCCTTTTCCATGGGGGAAGCCTGGTGTCCCAAATCTCTCCCACGCTTCAGAACCTCCTCCAGCAGCAGGGAGGCTTGCAGTCACCGTTGGGTGCCAAGGGGTGTTCCAGGCAGGCAGCTCTCCATGGAGAGAAAGGCTTCCCAGCTAGCAAGCTGCCTCAGGAGCATTGCTGGAGTGCGGGTGTGAGTACCCGTGGGGTCGCCTTGAGGGTGGCTCCTGGAGCTGCATGGACGCAAACCCCGTGCTGAGCACACACCCAGGCAAGACTTAGCACACGTCTCAGCACCTCAAGCAGATCATGGCAGATGCCTCCTGCCTGCACTCAATAGACAGGTTGCCCTGTGCATTGCTGGGGAGGCCCTGGCACGTCAGAGTTTCCCATGGGCCCAGCTACAGCCTTCTCCCTCTTAGGCCATGCACAGATCCTCTCCAGAGCTACGCTGTGTGTGGAAGTTCGCAAGGTGTGGCATGTGCTTCTCTTTCACTGCTTGGAACCTGCACACACCCAGACTGTGTGTGTCAACATTCACAGTGGGGCCTGATGGCAAGCAATCCTTAGCCCACTGCAAAGCGGGAGAGAGGCGGCCTTTCTGCTCAGGGCCAAACACCCTGCTGCTAGTCTGCTTCCCTGCGGGCTAACCTCTGTGAGGGAAAGGCCGTCTGGGCCCTGAAACGCAAGCACCTGGCCACCCACTCCTAGGTGCTCCTTTGCAACGCTGTCTTTTGGAAAGGCATCCTTCTCCTGGAGCCACCGTGTGAGCTGCCTTTGGAAGCCCACAAGAGGCAGGAAGCAGCTTGCAGGAAACCTTGCTCATTGAGGGCCTTGCCCTTGAATATGCTTTGCAAGGAGGCAAGGAGGCCTCGGGTCCACTCACTTTTCCAATGGGGAACAGCGAGTGCTGAAGAGCTCTGTTCTGGCTCCAAGGCAGCCTGCAGCTCAGGCGCCCGTGGAATGGGCTTGGTTGGTAGAGCACAGCCCTCAGCAGGGCTCTCCAGTGTGTCTAGCCAGAGAGCCCCGTGCTTTGAACCGGCCTCAGGAATGCAGCTCTAGGGAGCTTTCCCCCTCCCTGCTTGCCTGTCCGGGTGACCACCTTGGAGAGGCCTGCTCCAAACTCGGGCTTTGGCCTTCACGCTGAGATCTCCTCCCTGAGCTCTCTAGCTCTCCCAACAATTGGCAAGTGCACCCAGTGGCACCACACCAGACAGTCTCCCTGAGCATGGCTAGGCCAGGCCTAGTCCCCGTGTCCCCTTGGTCTCTCCCGGCCTTTGCCTCCCTTAGGCCCTCCACTGCATGTCGACCCCCTGGGGTGCAAGGGGTCTTCCTGGAATGGCCAGTGTGTGGCGTGTGTCTTTTGGTGGCTCCGAGACTGCCTCCACAGAGGCTGGCTGGCAAGGGGAACACTGGGGCTGAGAGGAAAATCAGCATTGTGCGTCCGGGGCAGCAGGCTAGCTGTGGCTTCCAAACTGCCTGCATAGCCCCCGTGTGGCCGTCTCCTCTTCCCTGGTGGAAAGCCTCCCTGAGAACTTAGGAGGCTAGCTGAAAGACACAGGTGCTTTCCATTCCTTGCTAGGACTTCACCGACAGCACACGCTCTCTGACTGGTGAGTTGGCACCTTCACCAGAGGCCTCCCAGGGAGCTGCCCCATCCCCATCCGGAAAGGAAACCAGCCGATGGCAAGCAAACTCAGGCAGAGAAGTCTTGCCAGGAGAGAGGTTTCCCAAAGGAGCCCATGCTTCAGTCCACACCCTTTTCCATGGGGGAAGCCGGGGTGTCCCAAATCTTTCCCACGCTTCAGAACCCCCTCCAGCAGCAGGGAGGCTTGCAGTCACCGTTGGGTGCCAAGGGGTGTTCCAGGCAGGCAGCTCTCCATGGAGAGAAAGGCTTCCCAGCTAGCAAGCTGCCTCAGGAGCATTGCTGGAGTGCGGGTGTGAGTACCCGTGGGGTCGCCTTGAGGGTGGCTCCTGGAGCTGCATGGACGCAAACCCCGTACTGAGCACACACCCAGGCAAGACTTAGCACACGTCTCAGCACCTCAAGCAGATCATGGCAGATGCCTCCTGCCTGCACTCAATAGACAGGTTGCCCTGTGCATTGCTGGGGAGGCCCTGGCACGTCAGAGTTTCCCATGGGCCCAGCTACAGCCTTCTCCCTCTTAGGCCATGCACAGATCCTCTCCAGAGCTACGCTGTGTGTGGAAGTTCGCAAGGTGTAGCATGTGCTTCTCTTTCACTGCTTGGAACCTGCACACACCCAGACTGTGTGTGTCAACATTCACAGTGGGGCCTGATGGCAAGCAATCCTTAGCCCACTGCAAAGCGGGAGAGAGGCGGCCTTTCTGCTCAGGGCCAAACACCCTGCTGCTAGTCTGCTTCCCTGCGGGCTAACCTCTGTGAGGGAAAGGCCGTCTGGGCCCTGAAACGCAAGCACCTGGCCACCCACTCCTAGGTGCTCCTTTGCAACGCTGTCTTTTGGAAAGGCATCCTTCTCCTGGAGCCACCGTGTGAGCTGCCTTTGGAAGCCCACAAGAGGCAGGAAGCAGCTTGCAGGAAACCTGGCTCATTGAGGGCCTTGCCCTTGAATATGCTTTGCAAGGAGGCAAGGAGGCCTCGGGTCCACTCGCTTTTCCAATGGGGAACAGCGAGTGCTGAAGAGCTCTGTTCTGGCTCCAAGGCAGCCTGCAGCTCAGGCGCCCGTGGAATGGGCTTGGTTGGTAGAGCACAGCCCTCAGCAGGGCTCTCCAGTGTGTCTAGCCAGAGAGCCCCGTGCTTTGAACCGGCCTCAGGAATGCAGCTCTAGGGAGCTTTCCCCCTCCCTGCTTGCCTGTCTGGGTGACCACCTTGGAGAGGCCTGCTCCAAACTCGGGCTTTGGCCTTCACGCTGAGATCTCCTCCCTGAGCTCTCTAGCTCTCCCAACAATTGACAAGTGCACCCAGTGGCACCACACCAGACAGTCTCCCTGAGCATGGCTAGGCCAGGCCTAGTCCCCGTGTCCCCTTGGTCTCTCTCGGCCTTTGCCTCCCTTAGGCCCTCCACTGCATGTCGACCCCCTGGGGTGCAAGGGGTCTTCCTGGAATGGCCAGTGTGTGGCGTGTGTCTTTTGGTGGCTCCGAGACTGCCTCCACAGAGGCTGGCTGGCAAGGGGAACACTGGGGCTGAGAGGAAAATCAGCATTGTGCGTCCGGGGCAGCAGGCTAGCTGTGGCTTCCAAACTGCCTGCATAGCCCCCGTGTGGCCGTCTCCTCTTCCCTGGTGGAAAGCCTCCCTGAGAACTTAGGAGGCTAGCTGACAGACACAGGTGCTTTCCATTCCTTGCTAGGACTTCACCGACAGCACACGCTCTCTGACTGGTGAGTTGGCACCTTCACCAGAGGCCTCCCAGGGAGCTGCCCCATCCCCATCCGGAAAGGAAACCAGCCGTTGGCAAGCAAACTCAGGCAGAGAAGTCTTGCCAGGAGAGAGGTTTCCCGAAGGAGCCCATGCTTCAGTCCACACCCTTTTCCATGGGGGAAGCCGGGGTGTCCCAAATCTTTCCCACGCTTCAGAACCCCCTCCAGCAGCAGGGAGGCTTGCAGTCACCGTTGGGTGCCAAGGGGTGTTCCAGGCAGGCAGCTCTCCATGGAGAGAAAGGCTTCCCAGCTAGCAAGCTGCCTCAGGAGCATTGCTGGAGTGCGGGTGTGAGTACCCGTGGGGTCGCCTTGAGGGTGGCTCCTGGAGCTGCATGGACGCAAACCCCGTACTGAGCACACACCCAGGCAAGACTTAGCACACGTCTCAGCACCTCAAGCAGATCATGGCAGATGCCTCCTGCCTGCACTCAATAGACAGGTTGCCCTGTGCATTGCTGGGGAGGCCCTGGCACGTCAGAGTTTCCCATGGGCCCAGCTACAGCCTTCTCCCTCTTAGGCCATGCACAGATCCTCTCCAGAGCTACGCTGTGTGTGGAAGTTCGCAAGGTGTGGCATGTGCTTGTCTTTCACTGCTTGGAACCTGCACACACCCAGACTGTGTGTGTCAACATTCACAGTGGGGCCTGATGGCAAGCAATCCTTAGCCCACTGCAAAGCGGGAGAGAGGCGGCCTTTCTGCTCAGGGCCAAACACCCTGCTGCTAGTCTGCTTCCCTGCGGGCTAACCTCTGTGAGGGAAAGGCCGTCTGGGCCCTGAAACGCAAGCACCTGGCCACCCACTCCTAGGTGCTCCTTTGCAACGCTGTCTTTTGGAAAGGCATCCTTCTCCTGGAGCCACCGTGTGAGCTGCCTTTGGAAGCCCACAAGAGGCAGGAAGCAGCTTGCAGGAAACCTTGCTCATTGAGGGCCTTGCCCTTGAATATGCTTTGCAAGGAGGCAAGGAGGCCTCGGGTCCACTCGCTTTTCCAATGGGGAACAGCGAGTGCTGAAGAGCTCTGTTCTGGCTCCAAGGCAGCCTGCAGCTCAGGTGCCCGTGGAATGGGCTTGGTTGGTAGAGCCCAGCCCTCAGCAGGGCTCTCCAGTGTGTCTAGCCAGAGAGCCCCGTGCTTTGAACCGGCCTCAGGAATGCAGCTCTAGGGAGCTTTCCCCCTCCCTGCTTGCCTGTCTGGGTGACCACCTTGGAGAGGCCTGCTCCAAACTCGGGCTTTGGCCTTCACGCTGAGATCTCCTCCCTGAGCTCTCTAGCTCTCCCAACAATTGGCAAGTGCACCCAGTGGCACCACACCAGACAGTCTCCCTGAGCATGGCTAGGCCAGGCCTAGTCCATGTGTCCCCTTGGTCTCTCTCGGCCTTTGCCTCCCTTAGGCCCTCCACTGCATGTCGACCCCCTGGGGTGCAAGGGGTCTTCCTGGAATGGCCAGTGTGTGGCGTGTGTCTTTTGGTGGCTCCGAGACTGCCTCCACAGAGGCTGGCTGGCAAGGGGAACACTGGGGCTGAGAGGAAAATCAGCATTGTGCGTCCGGGGCAGCAGGCTAGCTGTGGCTTCCAAACTGCCTGCATAGCCCCCGTGTGGCCGTCTCCTCTTCCCTGGTGGAAAGCCTCCCTGAGAACTTAGGAGGCTAGCTGAAAGACACAGGTGCTTTCCATTCCTTGCTAGGACTTCACCGACAGCCCTCGCTCTCTGACTGGTGAGTTGGCACCTTCACCAGAGGCCTCCCAGGGAGCTGCCCCATCCCCATCCAGAAAGGAAACCAGCCGTTGGCAAGCAAACTCAGGCAGAGAAGTCTTGCCAGGGGAGAGGTTTCCCGAAGGATCCCATGCTTCAGTTCACACCCTTTTCCATGGGGGAAGCCTGGTGTCCCAAATCTCTCCCACGCTTCAGAACCTCCTCCAGCAGCAGGGAGGCTTGCAGTCACCGTTGGGTGCCAAGGGGTGTTCCAGGCAGGCAGCTCTCCATGGAGAGAAAGGCTTCCCAGCTAGCAAGCTGCCTCAGGAGCATTGCTGGAGTGCGGGTGTGAGTACCCGTGGGGTCGCCTTGAGGGTGGCTCCTGGAGCTGCATGGACGCAAACCCCGTGCTGAGCACACACCCAGGCAAGACTTAGCACACGTCTCAGCACCTCAAGCAGATCATGGCAGATGCCTCCTGCCTGCACTCAATAGACAGGTTGCCCTGTGCATTGCTGGGGAGGCCCTGGCACGTCAGAGTTTCCCATGGGCCCAGCTACAGCCTTCTCCCTCTTAGGCCATGCACAGATCCTCTCCAGAGCTACGCTGTGTGTGGAAGTTCGCAAGGTGTGGCATGTGCTTCTCTTTCACTGCTTGGAACCTGCACACACCCAGACTGTGTGTGTCAACATTCACAGTGGGGCCTGATGGCAAGCAATCCTTAGCCCACTGCAAAGCGGGAGAGAGGCGGCCTTTCTGCTCAGGGCCAAACACCCTGCTGCTAGTCTGCTTCCCTGCGGGCTAACCTCTGTGAGGGAAAGGCCGTCTGGGCCCTGAAACGCAAGCACCTGGCCACCCACTCCTAGGTGCTCCTTTGCAACGCTGTCTTTTGGAAAGGCATCCTTCTCCTGGAGCCACCGTGTGAGCTGCCTTTGGAAGCCCACAAGAGGCAGGAAGCAGCTTGCAGGAAACCTTGCTCATTGAGGGCCTTGCCCTTGAATATGCTTTGCAAGGAGGCAAGGAGGCCTCGGGTCCACTCGCTTTTCCAATGGGGAACAGCGAGTGCTGAAGAGCTCTGTTCTGGCTCCAAGGCAGCCTGCAGCTCAGGCGCCCGTGGAATGGGCTTGGTTGGTAGAGCACAGCCCTCAGCAGGGCTCTCCAGTGTGTCTAGCCAGAGAGCCCCGTGCTTTGAACCGGCCTCAGGAATGCAGCTCTAGGGAGCTTTCCCCCTCCCTGCTTGCCTGTCCGGGTGACCACCTTGGAGAGGCCTGCTCCAAACTCGGGCTTTGGCCTTCACGCTGAGATCTCCTCCCTGAGCTCTCTAGCTCTCCCAACAATTGGCAAGTGCACCCAGTGGCACCACACCAGACAGTCTCCCTGAGCATGGCTAGGCCAGGCCTAGTCCCCGTGTCCCCTTGGTCTCTCCCGGCCTTTGCCTCCCTTAGGCCCTCCACTGCATGTCGACCCCCTGGGGTGCAAGGGGTCTTCCTGGAATGGCCAGTGTGTGGCGTGTGTCTTTTGGTGGCTCCGAGACTGCCTCCACAGAGGCTGGCTGGCAAGGGGAACACTGGGGCTGAGAGGAAAATCAGCATTGTGCGTCCGGGGCAGCAGGCTAGCTGTGGCTTCCAAACTGCCTGCATAGCCCCCGTGTGGCCGTCTCCTCTTCCCTGGTGGAAAGCCTCCCTGAGAACTTAGGAGGCTAGCTGAAAGACACAGGTGCTTTCCATTCCTTGCTAGGACTTCACCGACAGCACACGCTCTCTGACTGGTGAGTTGGCACCTTCACCAGAGGCCTCCCAGGGAGCTGCCCCATCCCCATCCGGAAAGGAAACCAGCCGATGGCAAGCAAACTCAGGCAGAGAAGTCTTGCCAGGAGAGAGGTTTCCCAAAGGAGCCCATGCTTCAGTCCACACCCTTTTCCATGGGGGAAGCCGGGGTGTCCCAAATCTTTCCCACGCTTCAGAACCCCCTCCAGCAGCAGGGAGGCTTGCAGTCACCGTTGGGTGCCAAGGGGTGTTCCAGGCAGGCAGCTCTCCATGGAGAGAAAGGCTTCCCAGCTAGCAAGCTGCCTCAGGAGCATTGCTGGAGTGCGGGTGTGAGTACCCGTGGGGTCGCCTTGAGGGTGGCTCCTGGAGCTGCATGGACGCAAACCCCGTACTGAGCACACACCCAGGCAAGACTTAGCACACGTCTCAGCACCTCAAGCAGATCATGGCAGATGCCTCCTGCCTGCACTCAATAGACAGGTTGCCCTGTGCATTGCTGGGGAGGCCCTGGCACGTCAGAGTTTCCCATGGGCCCAGCTACAGCCTTCTCCCTCTTAGGCCATGCACAGATCCTCTCCAGAGCTACGCTGTGTGTGGAAGTTCGCAAGGTGTAGCATGTGCTTCTCTTTCACTGCTTGGAACCTGCACACACCCAGACTGTGTGTGTCAACATTCACAGTGGGGCCTGATGGCAAGCAATCCTTAGCCCACTGCAAAGCGGGAGAGAGGCGGCCTTTCTGCTCAGGGCCAAACACCCTGCTGCTAGTCTGCTTCCCTGCGGGCTAACCTCTGTGAGGGAAAGGCCGTCTGGGCCCTGAAACGCAAGCACCTGGCCACCCACTCCTAGGTGCTCCTTTGCAACGCTGTCTTTTGGAAAGGCATCCTTCTCCTGGAGCCACCGTGTGAGCTGCCTTTGGAAGCCCACAAGAGGCAGGAAGCAGCTTGCAGGAAACCTTGCTCATTGAGGGCCTTGCCCTTGAATATGCTTTGCAAGGAGGCAAGGAGGCCTCGGGTCCACTCGCTTTTCCAAAGGGGAACAGCGAGTGCTGAAGAGCTCTGTTCTGGCTCCAAGGCAGCCTGCAGCTCAGGCGCCCGTGGAATGGGCTTGGTTGGTAGAGCACAGCCCTCAGCAGGGCTCTCCAGTGTGTCTAGCCAGAGAGCCCCGTGCTTTGAACGGCCTCAGGAATGCAGCTCTAGGGAGCTTTCCCCCTCCCTGCTTGCCTGTCTGGGTGACCACCTTGGAGAGGCCTGCTCCAAACTCGGGCTTTGGCCTTCACGCTGAGATCTCCTCCCTGAGCTCTCTAGCTCTCCCAACAATTGGCAAGTGCACCCAGTGGCACCACACCAGACAGTCTCCCTGAGCATGGCTAGGCCAGGCCTAGTCCCCGTGTCCCCTTGGTCTCTCTCGGCCTTTGCCTCCCTTAGGCCCTCCACTGCATGTCGACCCCCTGGGGTGCAAGGGGTCTTCCTGGAATGGCCAGTGTGTGGCGTGTGTCTTTTGGTGGCTCCGAGACTGCCTCCACAGAGGCTGGCTGGCAAGGGGAACACTGGGGCTGAGAGGAAAATCAGCATTGTGCGTCCGGGGCAGCAGGCTAGCTGTGGCTTCCAAACTGCCTGCATAGCCCCCGTGTGGCCGTCTCCTCTTCCCTGGTGGAAAGCCTCCCTGAGAACTTAGGAGGCTAGCTGACAGACACAGGTGCTTTCCATTCCTTGCTAGGACTTCACCGACAGCACACGCTCTCTGACTGGTGAGTTGGCACCTTCACCAGAGGCCTCCCAGGGAGCTGCCCCATCCCCATCCGGAAAGGAAACCAGCCGTTGGCAAGCAAACTCAGGCAGAGAAGTCTTGCCAGGAGAGAGGTTTCCCGAAGGATCCCATGCTTCAGTCCACACCCTTTTCCATGGGGGAAGCCGGGGTGTCCCAAATCTCTCCCACGCTTCAGAACCCCCTCCAGCAGCAGGGAGGCTTGCAGTCACCGTTGGGTGCCAAGGGGTGTTCCAGGCAGGCAGCTCTCCATGGAGAGAAAGGCTTCCCAGCTAGCAAGCTGCCTCAGGAGCATTGCTGGAGTGCGGGTGTGAGTACCCGTGGGGTCGCCTTGAGGGTGGCTCCTGGAGCTGCATGGACGCAAACCCCGTACTGAGCACACACCCAGGCAAGACTTAGCACACGTCTCAGCACCTCAAGCAGATCATGGCAGATGCCTCCTGCCTGCACTCAATAGACAGGTTGCCCTGTGCATTGCTGGGGAGGCCCTGGCACGTCAGAGTTTCCCATGGGCCCAGCTACAGCCTTCTCCCTCTTAGGCCATGCACAGATCCTCTCCAGAGCTACGCTGTGTGTGGAAGTTCGCAAGGTGTGGCATGTGCTTCTCTTTCACTGCTTGGAACCTGCACACACCCAGACTGTGTGTGTCAACATTCACAGTGGGGCCTGATGGCAAGCAATCCTTAGCCCACTGCAAAGCGGGAGAGAGGCGGCCTTTCTGCTCAGGGCCAAACACCCTGCTGCTAGTCTGCTTCCCTGCGGGCTAACCTCTGTGAGGGAAAGGCCGTCTGGGCCCTGAAACGCAAGCACCTGGCCACCCACTCCTAGGTGCTCCTTTGCAACGCTGTCTTTTGGAAAGGCATCCTTCTCCTGGAGCCACCGTGTGAGCTGCCTTTGGAAGCCCACAAGAGGCAGGAAGCAGCTTGCAGGAAACCTTGCTCATTGAGGGCCTTGCCCTTGAATATGCTTTGCAAGGAGGCAAGGAGGCCTCGGGTCCACTCGCTTTTCCAATGGGGAACAGCGAGTGCTGAAGAGCTCTGTTCTGGCTCCAAGGCAGCCTGCAGCTCAGGCGCCCGTGGAATGGGCTTGGTTGGTAGAGCACAGCCCTCAGCAGGGCTCTCCAGTGTGTCTAGCCAGAGAGCCCCGTGCTTTGAACCGGCCTCAGGAATGCAGCTCTAGGGAGCTTTCCCCCTCCCTGCTTGCCTGTCTGGGTGACCACCTTGGAGAGGCCTGCTCCAAACTCGGGCTTTGGCCTTCATGCTGAGATCTCCTCCCTGAGCTCTCTAGCTCTCCCAACAATTGGCAAGTGCACCCAGTGGCACCACACCAGACAGTCTCCCTGAGCATGGCTAGGCCAGGCCTAGTCCATGTGTCCCCTTGGTCTCTCTCGGCCTTTGCCTCCCTTAGGCCCTCCACTGCATGTCGACCCCCTGGGGTGCAAGGGGTCTTCCTGGAATGGCCAGTGTGTGGCGTGTGTCTTTTGGTGGCTCCGAGACTGCCTCCACAGAGGCTGGCTGGCAAGGGGAACACTGGGGCTGAGAGGAAAATCAGCATTGTGCGTCCGGGGCAGCAGGCTAGCTGTTGCTTCCAAACTGCCTGCATAGCCCCTGTGTGGCCGTCTCCTCTTCCCTGGTGGAAAGCCTCCCTGAGAACTTAGGAGGCTAGCTGAAAGACACAGGTGCTTTCCATTCCTTGCTAGGACTTCACCGACAGCCCTCGCTCTCTGACTGGTGAGTTGGCACCTTCACCAGAGGCCTCCCAGGGAGCTGCCCCATCCCCATCCAGAAAGGAAACCAGCCGTTGGCAAGCAAACTCAGGCAGAGAAGTCTTGCCAGGGGAGAGGTTTCCCGAAGGATCCCATGCTTCAGTTCACACCCTTTTCCATGGGGGAAGCCGGGGTGTCCCAAATCTCTCCCACGCTTCAGAACCTCCTCCAGCAGCAGGGAGGCTTGCAGTCACCGTTGGGTGCCAAGGGGTGTTCCAGGCAGGCAGCTCTCCATGGAGAGAAAGGCTTCCCAGCTAGCAAGCTGCCTCAGGAGCATTGCTGGAGTGCGGGTGTGAGTACCCGTGGGGTCGCCTTGAGGGTGGCTCCTGGAGCTGCATGGACGCAAACCCCGTGCTGAGCACACACCCAGGCAAGACTTAGCACACGTCTCAGCACCTCAAGCAGATCATGGCAGATGCCTCCTGCCTGCACTCAATAGACAGGTTGCCCTGTGCATTGCTGGGGAGGCCCTGGCACGTCAGAGTTTCCCATGGGCCCAGCTACAGCCTTCTCCCTCTTAGGCCATGCACAGATCCTCTCCAGAGCTACGCTGTGTGTGGAAGTTCGCAAGGTGTGGCATGTGCTTCTCTTTCACTGCTTGGAACCTGCACACACCCAGACTGTGTGTGTCAACATTCACAGTGGGGCCTGATGGCAAGCAATCCTTAGCCCACTGCAAAGCGGGAGAGAGGCGGCCTTTCTGCTCAGGGCCAAACACCCTGCTGCTAGTCTGCTTCCCTGCGGGCTAACCTCTGTGAGGGAAAGGCCGTCTGGGCCCTGAAACGCAAGCACCTGGCCACCCACTCCTAGGTGCTCCTTTGCAACGCTGTCTTTTGGAAAGGCATCCTTCTCCTGGAGCCACCGTGTGAGCTGCCTTTGGAAGCCCACAAGAGGCAGGAAGCAGCTTGCAGGAAACCTTGCTCATTGAGGGCCTTGCCCTTGAATATGCTTTGCAAGGAGGCAAGGAGGCCTCGGGTCCACTCGCTTTTCCAATGGGGAACAGCGAGTGCTGAAGAGCTCTGTTCTGGCTCCAAGGCAGCCTGCAGCTCAGGCGCCCGTGGAATGGGCTTGGTTGGTAGAGCACAGCCCTCAGCAGGGCTCTCCAGTGTGTCTAGCCAGAGAGCCCCGTGCTTTGAACCGGCCTCAGGAATGCAGCTCTAGGGAGCTTTCCCCCTCCCTGCTTGCCTGTCTGGGTGACCACCTTGGAGAGGCCTGCTCCAAACTCGGGCTTTGGCCTTCACGCTGAGATCTCCTCCCTGAGCTCTCTAGCTCTCCCAACAATTGGCAAGTGCACCCAGTGGCACCACACCAGACAGTCTCCCTGAGCATGGCTAGGCCAGGCCTAGTCCATGTGTCCCCTTGGTCTCTCTCGGCCTTTGCCTCCCTTAGGCCCTCCACTGCATGTCGACCCCCTGGGGTGCAAGGGGTCTTCCTGGAATGGCCAGTGTGTGGCGTGTGTCTTTTGGTGGCTCCGAGACTGCCTCCACAGAGGCTGGCTGGCAAGGGGAACACTGGGGCTGAGAGGAAAATCAGCATTGTGCGTCCGGGGCAGCAGGCTAGCTGTGGCTTCCAAACTGCCTGCATAGCCCCCGTGTGGCCGTCTCCTCTTCCCTGGTGGAAAGCCTCCCTGAGAACTTAGGAGGCTAGCTGAAAGACACAGGTGCTTTCCATTCCTTGCTAGGACTTCAGCGACAGCACACGCTCTCTGACTGGTGAGTTGGCACCTTCACCAGAGGCCTCCCAGGGAGCTGCCCCATCCCCATCCAGAAAGGAAACCAGCCGTTGGCAAGCAAACTCAGGCAGAGAAGTCTTGCCAGGAGAGAGGTTTCCCGAAGGATCCCATGCTTCAGTCCACACCCTTTTCCATGGGGGAAGCCGGGGTGTCCCAAATCTCTCCCACGCTTCAGAACCTCCTCCAGCAGCAGGGAGGCTTGCAGTCACCGTTGGGTGCCAAGGGGTGTTCCAGGCAGGCAGCTCTCCATGGAGAGAAAGGCTTCCCAGCTAGCAAGCTGCCTCAGGAGCATTGCTGGAGTGCGGGTGTGAGTACCCGTGGGGTCGCCTTGAGGGTGGCTCCTGGAGCTGCATGGACGCAAACCCCGTACTGAGCACACACCCAGGCAAGACTTAGCACACGTCTCAGCACCTCAAGCAGATCATGGCAGATGCCTCCTGCCTGCACTCAATAGACAGGTTGCCCTGTGCATTGCTGGGGAGGCCCTGGCACGTCAGAGTTTCCCATGGGCCCAGCTACAGCCTTCTCCCTCTTAGGCCATGCACAGATCCTCTCCAGAGCTACGCTGTGTGTGGAAGTTCGCAAGGTGTAGCATGTGCTTCTCTTTCACTGCTTGGAACCTGCACACACCCAGACTGTGTGTGTCAACATTCACAGTGGGGCCTGATGGCAAGCAATCCTTAGCCCACTGCAAAGCGGGAGAGAGGCGGCCTTTCTGCTCAGGGCCAAACACCCTGCTGCTAGTCTGCTTCCCTGCGGGCTAACCTCTGTGAGGGAAAGGCCGTCTGGGCCCTGAAACGCAAGCACCTGGCCACCCACTCCTAGGTGCTCCTTTGCAACGCTGTCTTTTGGAAAGGCATCCTTCTCCTGGAGCCACCGTGTGAGCTGCCTTTGGAAGCCCACAAGAGGCAGGAAGCAGCTTGCAGGAAACCTTGCTCATTGAGGGCCTTGCCCTTGAATATGCTTTGCAAGGAGGCAAGGAGGCCTCGGGTCCACTCGCTTTTCCAATGGGGAACAGCGAGTGCTGAAGAGCTCTGTTCTGGCTCCAAGGCAGCCTGCAGCTCAGGCGCCCGTGGAATGGGCTTGGTTGGTAGAGCACAGCCCTCAGCAGGGCTCTCCAGTGTGTCTAGCCAGAGAGCCCCGTGCTTTGAACCGGCCTCAGGAATGCAGCTCTAGGGAGCTTTCCCCCTCCCTGCTTGCCTGTCTGGGTGACCACCTTGGAGAGGCCTGCTCCAAACTCGGGCTTTGGCCTTCACGCTGAGATCTCCTCCCTGAGCTCTCTAGCTCTCCCAACAATTGGCAAGTGCACCCAGTGGCACCACACCAGACAGTCTCCCTGAGCATGGCTAGGCCAGGCCTAGTCCATGTGTCCCCTTGGTCTCTCTCGGCCTTTGCCTCCCTTAGGCCCTCCACTGCATGTCGACCCCCTGGGGTGCAAGGGGTCTTCCTGGAATGGCCAGTGTGTGGCGTGTGTCTTTTGGTGGCTCCGAGACTGCCTCCACAGAGGCTGGCTGGCAAGGGGAACACTGGGGCTGAGAGGAAAATCAGCATTGTGCGTCCGGGGCAGCAGGCTAGCTGTGGCTTCCAAACTGCCTGCATAGCCCCCGTGTGGCCGTCTCCTCTTCCCTGGTGGAAAGCCTCCCTGAGAACTTAGGAGGCTAGCTGAAAGACACAGGTGCTTTCCATTCCTTGCTAGGACTTCACCGACAGCCCTCGCTCTCTGACTGGTGAGTTGGCACCTTCACCAGAGGCCTCCCAGGGAGCTGCCCCATCCCCATCCAGAAAGGAAACCAGCCGTTGGCAAGCAAACTCAGGCAGAGAAGTCTTGCCAGGGGAGAGGTTTCCCGAAGGATCCCATGCTTCAGTTCACACCCTTTTCCATGGGGGAAGCCGGGGTGTCCCAAATCTCTCCCACGCTTCAGAACCTCCTCCAGCAGCAGGGAGGCTTGCAGTCACCGTTGGGTGCCAAGGGGTGTTCCAGGCAGGCAGCTCTCCATGGAGAGAAAGGCTTCCCAGCTAGCAAGCTGCCTCAGGAGCATTGCTGGAGTGCGGGTGTGAGTACCCGTGGGGTCGCCTTGAGGGTGGCTCCTGGAGCTGCATGGACGCAAACCCCGTACTGAGCACACACCCAGGCAAGACTTAGCACACGTCTCAGCACCTCAAGCAGATCATGGCAGATGCCTCCTGCCTGCACTCAATAGACAGGTTGCCCTGTGCATTGCTGGGGAGGCCCTGGCACGTCAGAGTTTCCCATGGGCCCAGCTACAGCCTTCTCCCTCTTAGGCCATGCACAGATCCTCTCCAGAGCTACGCTGTGTGTGGAAGTTCGCAAGGTGTGGCATGTGCTTCTCTTTCACTGCTTGGAACCTGCACACACCCAGACTGTGTGTGTCAACATTCACAGTGGGGCCTGATGGCAAGCAATCCTTAGCCCACTGCAAAGCGGGAGAGAGGCGGCCTTTCTGCTCAGGGCCAAACACCCTGCTGCTAGTCTGCTTCCCTGCGGGCTAACCTCTGTGAGGGAAAGGCCGTCTGGGCCCTGAAACGCAAGCACCTGGCCACCCACTCCTAGGTGCTCCTTTGCAACGCTGTCTTTTGGAAAGGCATCCTTCTCCTGGAGCCACCGTGTGAGCTGCCTTTGGAAGCCCACAAGAGGCAGGAAGCAGCTTGCAGGAAACCTTGCTCATTGAGGGCCTTGCCCTTGAATATGCTTTGCAAGGAGGCAAGGAGGCCTCGGGTCCACTCGCTTTTCCAATGGGGAACAGCGAGTGCTGAAGAGCTCTGTTCTGGCTCCAAGGCAGCCTGCAGCTCAGGCGCCCGTGGAATGGGCTTGGTTGGTAGAGCACAGCCCTCAGCAGGGCTCTCCAGTGTGTCTAGCCAGAGAGCCCCGTGCTTTGAACCGGCCTCAGGAATGCAGCTCTAGGGAGCTTTCCCCCTCCCTGCTTGCCTGTCTGGGTGACCACCTTGGAGAGGCCTGCTCCAAACTCGGGCTTTGGCCTTCACGCTGAGATCTCCTCCCTGAGCTCTCTAGCTCTCCCAACAATTGGCAAGTGCACCCAGTGGCACCACACCAGACAGTCTCCCTGAGCATGGCTAGGCCAGGCCTAGTCCCCGTGTCCCCTTGGTCTCTCTCGGCCTTTGCCTCCCTTAGGCCCTCCACTGCATGTCGACCCCCTGGGGTGCAAGGGGTCTTCCTGGAATGGCCAGTGTGTGGCGTGTGTCTTTTGGTGGCTCCGAGACTGCCTCCACAGAGGCTGGCTGGCAAGGGGAACACTGGGGCTGAGAGGAAAATCAGCATTGTGCGTCCGGGGCAGCAGGCTAGCTGTGGCTTCCAAACTGCCTGCATAGCCCCCGTGTGGCCGTCTCCTCTTCCCTGGTGGAAAGCCTCCCTGAGAACTTAGGAGGCTAGCTGAAAGACACAGGTGCTTTCCATTCCTTGCTAGGACTTCAGCGACAGCACACGCTCTCTGACTGGTGAGTTGGCACCTTCACCAGAGGCCTCCCAGGGAGCTGCCCCATCCCCATCCAGAAAGGAAACCAGCCGTTGGCAAGCAAACTCAGGCAGAGAAGTCTTGCCAGGAGAGAGGTTTCCCGAAGGATCCCATGCTTCAGTCCACACCCTTTTCCATGGGGGAAGCCGGGGTGTCCCAAATCTCTCCCACGCTTCAGAACCCCCTCCAGCAGCAGGGAGGCTTGCAGTCACCGTTGGGTGCCAAGGGGTGTTCCAGGCAGGCAGCTCTCCATGGAGAGAAAGGCTTCCCAGCTAGCAAGCTGCCTCAGGAGCATTGCTGGAGTGCGGGTGTGAGTACCCGTGGGGTCGCCTTGAGGGTGGCTCCTGGAGCTGCATGGACGCAAACCCCGTACTGAGCACACACCCAGGCAAGACTTAGCACACGTCTCAGCACCTCAAGCAGATCATGGCAGATGCCTCCTGCCTGCACTCAATAGACAGGTTGCCCTGTGCATTGCTGGGGAGGCCCTGGCACGTCAGAGTTTCCCATGGGCCCAGCTACAGCCTTCTCCCTCTTAGGCCATGCACAGATCCTCTCCAGAGCTACGCTGTGTGTGGAAGTTCGCAAGGTGTGGCATGTGCTTCTCTTTCACTGCTTGGAACCTGCACACACCCAGACTGTGTGTGTCAACATTCACAGTGGGGCCTGATGGCAAGCAATCCTTAGCCCACTGCAAAGCGGGAGAGAGGCGGCCTTTCTGCTCAGGGCCAAACACCCTGCTGCTAGTCTGCTTCCCTGCGGGCTAACCTCTGTGAGGGAAAGGCCGTCTGGGCCCTGAAACGCAAGCACCTGGCCACCCACTCCTAGGTGCTCCTTTGCAACGCTGTCTTTTGGAAAGGCATCCTTCTCCTGGAGCCACCGTGTGAGCTGCCTTTGGAAGCCCACAAGAGGCAGGAAGCAGCTTGCAGGAAACCTTGCTCATTGAGGGCCTTGCCCTTGAATATGCTTTGCAAGGAGGCAAGGAGGCCTCGGGTCCACTCGCTTTTCCAATGGGGAACAGCGAGTGCTGAAGAGCTCTGTTCTGGCTCCAAGGCAGCCTGCAGCTCAGGCGCCCGTGGAATGGGCTTGGTTGGTAGAGCACAGCCCTCAGCAGGGCTCTCCAGTGTGTCTAGCCAGAGAGCCCCGTGCTTTGAACCGGCCTCAGGAATGCAGCTCTAGGGAGCTTTCCCCCTCCCTGCTTGCCTGTCTGGGTGACCACCTTGGAGAGGCCTGCTCCAAACTCGGGCTTTGGCCTTCACGCTGAGATCTCCTCCCTGAGCTCTCTAGCTCTCCCAACAATTGGCAAGTGCACCCAGTGGCACCACACCAGACAGTCTCCCTGAGCATGGCTAGGCCAGGCCTAGTCCCCGTGTCCCCTTGGTCTCTCTCGGCCTTTGCCTCCCTTAGGCCCTCCACTGCATGTCGACCCCCTGGGGTGCAAGGGGTCTTCCTGGAATGGCCAGTGTGTGGCGTGTGTCTTTTGGTGGCTCCGAGACTGCCTCCACAGAGGCTGGCTGGCAAGGGGAACACTGGGGCTGAGAGGAAAATCAGCATTGTGCGTCCGGGGCAGCAGGCTAGCTGTGGCTTCCAAACTGCCTGCATAGCCCCCGTGTGGCCGTCTCCTCTTCCCTGGTGGAAAGCCTCCCTGAGAACTTAGGAGGCTAGCTGAAAGACACAGGTGCTTTCCATTCCTTGCTAGGACTTCAGCGACAGCACACGCTCTCTGACTGGTGAGTTGGCACCTTCACCAGAGGCCTCCCAGGGAGCTGCCCCATCCCCATCCAGAAAGGAAACCAGCCGTTGGCAAGCAAACTCAGGCAGAGAAGTCTTGCCAGGAGAGAGGTTTCCCGAAGGATCCCATGCTTCAGTCCACACCCTTTTCCATGGGGGAAGCCGGGGTGTCCCAAATCTCTCCCACGCTTCAGAACCCCCTCCAGCAGCAGGGAGGCTTGCAGTCACCGTTGGGTGCCAAGGGGTGTTCCAGGCAGGCAGCTCTCCATGGAGAGAAAGGCTTCCCAGCTAGCAAGCTGCCTCAGGAGCATTGCTGGAGTGCGGGTGTGAGTACCCGTGGGGTCGCCTTGAGGGTGGCTCCTGGAGCTGCATGGACGCAAACCCCGTACTGAGCACACACCCAGGCAAGACTTAGCACACGTCTCAGCACCTCAAGCAGATCATGGCAGATGCCTCCTGCCTGCACTCAATAGACAGGTTGCCCTGTGCATTGCTGGGGAGGCCCTGGCACGTCAGAGTTTCCCATGGGCCCAGCTACAGCCTTCTCCCTCTTAGGCCATGCACAGATCCTCTCCAGAGCTACGCTGTGTGTGGAAGTTCGCAAGGTGTGGCATGTGCTTCTCTTTCACTGCTTGGAACCTGCACACACCCAGACTGTGTGTGTCAACATTCACAGTGGGGCCTGATGGCAAGCAATCCTTAGCCCACTGCAAAGCGGGAGAGAGGCGGCCTTTCTGCTCAGGGCCAAACACCCTGCTGCTAGTCTGCTTCCCTGCGGGCTAACCTCTGTGAGGGAAAGGCCGTCTGGGCCCTGAAACGCAAGCACCTGGCCACCCACTCCTAGGTGCTCCTTTGCAACGCTGTCTTTTGGAAAGGCATCCTTCTCCTGGAGCCACCGTGTGAGCTGCCTTTGGAAGCCCACAAGAGGCAGGAAGCAGCTTGCAGGAAACCTTGCTCATTGAGGGCCTTGCCCTTGAATATGCTTTGCAAGGAGGCAAGGAGGCCTCGGGTCCACTCGCTTTTCCAATGGGGAACAGCGAGTGCTGAAGAGCTCTGTTCTGGCTCCAAGGCAGCCTGCAGCTCAGGCGCCCGTGGAATGGGCTTGGTTGGTAGAGCACAGCCCTCAGCAGGGCTCTCCAGTGTGTCTAGCCAGAGAGCCCCGTGCTTTGAACCGGCCTCAGGAATGCAGCTCTAGGGAGCTTTCCCCCTCCCTGCTTGCCTGTCTGGGTGACCACCTTGGAGAGGCCTGCTCCAAACTCGGGCTTTGGCCTTCACGCTGAGATCTCCTCCCTGAGCTCTCTAGCTCTCCCAACAATTGGCAAGTGCACCCAGTGGCACCACACCAGACAGTCTCCCTGAGCATGGCTAGGCCAGGCCTAGTCCATGTGTCCCCTTGGTCTCTCTCGGCCTTTGCCTCCCTTAGGCCCTCCACTGCATGTCGACCCCCTGGGGTGCAAGGGGTCTTCCTGGAATGGCCAGTGTGTGGCGTGTGTCTTTTGGTGGCTCCGAGACTGCCTCCACAGAGGCTGGCTGGCAAGGGGAACACTGGGGCTGAGAGGAAAATCAGCATTGTGCGTCCGGGGCAGCAGGCTAGCTGTGGCTTCCAAACTGCCTGCATAGCCCCCGTGTGGCCGTCTCCTCTTCCCTGGTGGAAAGCCTCCCTGAGAACTTAGGAGGCTAGCTGAAAGACACAGGTGCTTTCCATTCCTTGCTAGGACTTCACCGACAGCCCTCGCTCTCTGACTGGTGAGTTGGCACCTTCACCAGAGGCCTCCCAGGGAGCTGCCCCATCCCCATCCAGAAAGGAAACCAGCCGTTGGCAAGCAAACTCAGGCAGAGAAGTCTTGCCAGGGGAGAGGTTTCCCGAAGGATCCCATGCTTCAGTTCACACCCTTTTCCATGGGGGAAGCCGGGGTGTCCCAAATCTCTCCCACGCTTCAGAACCTCCTCCAGCAGCAGGGAGGCTTGCAGTCACCGTTGGGTGCCAAGGGGTGTTCCAGGCAGGCAGCTCTCCATGGAGAGAAAGGCTTCCCAGCTAGCAAGCTGCCTCAGGAGCATTGTTGGAGTGCAGGTGTGAGTACCCGTGGGGTCGCCTTGAGGGTGGCTCCTGGAGCTGCATGGACGCAAACCCCGTACTGAGCACACACCCAGGCAAGACTTAGCACACGTCTCAGCACCTCAAGCAGATCATGGCAGATGCCTCCTGCCTGCACTCAATAGACAGGTTGCCCTGTGCATTGCTGGGGAGGCCCTGGCACGTCAGAGTTTCCCATGGGCCCAGCTACAGCCTTCTCCCTCTTAGGCCATGCACAGATCCTCTCCAGAGCTACGCTGTGTGTGGAAGTTCGCAAGGTGTGGCATGTGCTTCTCTTTCACTGCTTGGAACCTGCACACACCCAGACTGTGTGTGTCAACATTCACAGTGGGGCCTGATGGCAAGCAATCCTTAGCCCACTGCAAAGCGGGAGAGAGGCGGCCTTTCTGCTCAGGGCCAAACACCCTGCTGCTAGTCTGCTTCCCTGCGGGCTAACCTCTGTGAGGGAAAGGCCGTCTGGGCCCTGAAACGCAAGCACCTGGCCACCCACTCCTAGGTGCTCCTTTGCAACGCTGTCTTTTGGAAAGGCATCCTTCTCCTGGAGCCACCGTGTGAGCTGCCTTTGGAAGCCCACAAGAGGCAGGAAGCAGCTTGCAGGAAACCTGGCTCATTGAGGGCCTTGCCCTTGAATATGCTTTGCAAGGAGGCAAGGAGGCCTCGGGTCCACTCGCTTTTCCAATGGGGAACAGCGAGTGCTGAAGAGCTCTGTTCTGGCTCCAAGGCAGCCTGCAGCTCAGGCGCCCGTGGAATGGGCTTGGTTGGTAGAGCACAGCCCTCAGCAGGGCTCTCCAGTGTGTCTAGCCAGAGAGCCCCGTGCTTTGAACCGGCCTCAGGAATGCAGCTCTAGGGAGCTTTCCCCCTCCCTGCTTGCCTGTCTGGGTGACCACCTTGGAGAGGCCTGCTCCAAACTCGGGCTTTGGCCTTCACGCTGAGATCTCCTCCCTGAGCTCTCTAGCTCTCCCAACAATTGGCAAGTGCACCCAGTGGCACCACACCAGACAGTCTCCCTGAGCATGGCTAGGCCAGGCCTAGTCCCCGTGTCCCCTTGGTCTCTCTCGGCCTTTGCCTCCCTTAGGCCCTCCACTGCATGTCGACCCCCTGGGGTGCAAGGGGTCTTCCTGGAATGGCCAGTGTGTGGCGTGTGTCTTTTGGTGGCTCCGAGACTGCCTCCACAGAGGCTGGCTGGCAAGGGGAACACTGGGGCTGAGAGGAAAATCAGCATTGTGCGTCCGGGGCAGCAGGCTAGCTGTGGCTTCCAAACTGCCTGCATAGCCCCCGTGTGGCCGTCTCCTCTTCCCTGGTGGAAAGCCTCCCTGAGAACTTAGGAGGCTAGCTGAAAGACACAGGTGCTTTCCATTCCTTGCTAGGACTTCAGCGACAGCACACGCTCTCTGACTGGTGAGTTGGCACCTTCACCAGAGGCCTCCCAGGGAGCTGCCCCATCCCCATCCAGAAAGGAAACCAGCCGTTGGCAAGCAAACTCAGGCAGAGAAGTCTTGCCAGGAGAGAGGTTTCCCGAAGGATCCCATGCTTCAGTCCACACCCTTTTCCATGGGGAAAGCCGGGGTGTCCCAAATCTCTCCCACGCTTCAGAACCCCCTCCAGCAGCAGGGAGGCTTGCAGTCACCGTTGGGTGCCAAGGGGTGTTCCAGGCAGGCAGCTCTCCATGGAGAGAAAGGCTTCCCAGCTAGCAAGCTGCCTCAGGAGCATTGCTGGAGTGCGGGTGTGAGTACCCGTGGGGTCGCCTTGAGGGTGGCTCCTGGAGCTGCATGGACGCAAACCCCGTACTGAGCACACACCCAGGCAAGACTTAGCACACGTCTCAGCACCTCAAGCAGATCATGGCAGATGCCTCCTGCCTGCACTCAATAGACAGGTTGCCCTGTGCATTGCTGGGGAGGCCCTGGCACGTCAGAGTTTCCCATGGGCCCAGCTACAGCCTTCTCCCTCTTAGGCCATGCACAGATCCTCTCCAGAGCTACGCTGTGTGTGGAAGTTCGCAAGGTGTAGCATGTGCTTCTCTTTCACTGCTTGGAACCTGCACACACCCAGACTGTGTGTGTCAACATTCACAGTGGGGCCTGATGGCACGCAATCCTTAGCCCACTGCAAAGCGGGAGAGAGGCGGCCTTTCTGCTCAGGGCCAAACACCCTGCTGCTAGTCTGCTTCCCTGCGGGCTAACCTCTGTGAGGGAAAGGCCGTCTGGGCCCTGAAACGCAAGCACCTGGCCACCCACTCCTAGGTGCTCCTTTGCAACGCTGTCTTTTGGAAAGGCATCCTTCTCCTGGAGCCACCGTGTGAGCTGCCTTTGGAAGCCCACAAGAGGCAGGAAGCAGCTTGCAGGAAACCTTGCTCATTGAGGGCCTTGCCCTTGAATATGCTTTGCAAGGAGGCAAGGAGGCCTCGGGTCCACTCGCTTTTCCAATGGGGAACAGCGAGTGCTGAAGAGCTCTGTTCTGGCTCCAAGGCAGCCTGCAGCTCAGGCGCCCGTGGAATGGGCTTGGTTGGTAGAGCACAGCCCTCAGCAGGGCTCTCCAGTGTGTCTAGCCAGAGAGCCCCGTGCTTTGAACCGGCCTCAGGAATGCAGCTCTAGGGAGCTTTCCCCCTCCCTGCTTGCCTGTCTGGGTGACCACCTTGGAGAGGCCTGCTCCAAACTCGGGCTTTGGCCTTCACGCTGAGATCTCCTCCCTGAGCTCTCTAGCTCTCCCAACAATTGGCAAGTGCACCCAGTGGCACCACACCAGACAGTCTCCCTGAGCATGGCTAGGCCAGGCCTAGTCCCCGTGTCCCCTTGGTCTCTCTCGGCCTTTGCCTCCCTTAGGCCCTCCACTGCATGTCGACCCCCTGGGGTGCAAGGGGTCTTCCTGGAATGGCCAGTGTGTGGCGTGTGTCTTTTGGTGGCTCCGAGACTGCCTCCACAGAGGCTGGCTGGCAAGGGGAACACTGGGGCTGAGAGGAAAATCAGCATTGTGCGTCCGGGGCAGCAGGCTAGCTGTGGCTTCCAAACTGCCTGCATAGCCCCCGTGTGGCCGTCTCCTCTTCCCTGGTGGAAAGCCTCCCTGAGAACTTAGGAGGCTAGCTGAAAGACACAGGTGCTTTCCATTCCTTGCTAGGACTTCACCGACAGCCCTCGCTCTCTGACTGGTGAGTTGGCACCTTCACCAGAGGCCTCCCAGGGAGCTGCCCCATCCCCATCCAGAAAGGAAACCAGCCGTTGGCAAGCAAACTCAGGCAGAGAAGTCTTGCCAGGGGAGAGGTTTCCCGAAGGATCCCATGCTTCAGTTCACACCCTTTTCCATGGGGGAAGCCGGGGTGTCCCAAATCTCTCCCACGCTTCAGAACCTCCTCCAGCAGCAGGGAGGCTTGCAGTCACCGTTGGGTGCCAAGGGGTGTTCCAGGCAGGCAGCTCTCCATGGAGAGAAAGGCTTCCCAGCTAGCAAGCTGCCTCAGGAGCATTGCTGGAGTGCGGGTGTGAGTACCCGTGGGGTCGCCTTGAGGGTGGCTCCTGGAGCTGCATGGACGCAAACCCCGTACTGAGCACACACCCAGGCAAGACTTAGCACACGTCTCAGCACCTCAAGCAGATCATGGCAGATGCCTCCTGCCTGCACTCAATAGACAGGTTGCCCTGTGCATTGCTGGGGAGGCCCTGGCACGTCAGAGTTTCCCATGGGCCCAGCTACAGCCTTCTCCCTCTTAGGCCATGCACAGATCCTCTCCAGAGCTACGCTGTGTGTGGAAGTTCGCAAGGTGTGGCATGTGCTTGTCTTTCACTGCTTGGAACCTGCACACACCCAGACTGTGTGTGTCAACATTCACAGTGGGGCCTGATGGCAAGCAATCCTTAGCCCACTGCAAAGCGGGAGAGAGGCGGCCTTTCTGCTCAGGGCCAAACACCCTGCTGCTAGTCTGCTTCCCTGCGGGCTAACCTCTGTGAGGGAAAGGCCGTCTGGGCCCTGAAACGCAAGCACCTGGCCACCCACTCCTAGGTGCTCCTTTGCAACGCTGTCTTTTGGAAAGGCATCCTTCTCCTGGAGCCACCGTGTGAGCTGCCTTTGGAAGCCCACAAGAGGCAGGAAGCAGCTTGCAGGAAACCTGGCTCATTGAGGGCCTTGCCCTTGAATATGCTTTGCAAGGAGGCAAGGAGGCCTCGGGTCCACTCGCTTTTCCAATGGGGAACAGCGAGTGCTGAAGAGCTCTGTTCTGGCTCCAAGGCAGCCTGCAGCTCAGGCGCCCGTGGAATGGGCTTGGTTGGTAGAGCACAGCCCTCAGCAGGGCTCTCCAGTGTGTCTAGCCAGAGAGCCCCGTGCTTTGAACCGGCCTCAGGAATGCAGCTCTAGGGAGCTTTCCCCCTCCCTGCTTGCCTGTCTGGGTGACCACCTTGGAGAGGCCTGCTCCAAACTCGGGCTTTGGCCTTCACGCTGAGATCTCCTCCCTGAGCTCTCTAGCTCTCCCAACAATTGGCAAGTGCACCCAGTGGCACCACACCAGACAGTCTCCCTGAGCATGGCTAGGCCAGGCCTAGTCCATGTGTCCCCTTGGTCTCTCTCGGCCTTTGCCTCCCTTAGGCCCTCCACTGCATGTCGACCCCCTGGGGTGCAAGGGGTCTTCCTGGAATGGCCAGTGTGTGGCGTGTGTCTTTTGGTGGCTCCGAGACTGCCTCCACAGAGGCTGGCTGGCAAGGGGAACACTGGGGCTGAGAGGAAAATCAGCATTGTGCGTCCGGGGCAGCAGGCTAGCTGTGGCTTCCAAACTGCCTGCATAGCCCCCGTGTGGCCGTCTCCTCTTCCCTGGTGGAAAGCCTCCCTGAGAACTTAGGAGGCTAGCTGAAAGACACAGGTGCTTTCCATTCCTTGCTAGGACTTCACCGACAGCCCTCGCTCTCTGACTGGTGAGTTGGCACCTTCACCAGAGGCCTCCCAGGGAGCTGCCCCATCCCCATCCAGAAAGGAAACCAGCCGTTGGCAAGCAAACTCAGGCAGAGAAGTCTTGCCAGGGGAGAGGTTTCCCGAAGGATCCCATGCTTCAGTTCACACCCTTTTCCATGGGGGAAGCCGGGGTGTCCCAAATCTCTCCCACGCTTCAGAACCTCCTCCAGCAGCAGGGAGGCTTGCAGTCACCGTTGGGTGCCAAGGGGTGTTCCAGGCAGGCAGCTCTCCATGGAGAGAAAGGCTTCCCAGCTAGCAAGCTGCCTCAGGAGCATTGCTGGAGTGCAGGTGTGAGTACCCGTGGGGTCGCCTTGAGGGTGGCTCCTGGAGCTGCATGGACGCAAACCCCGTACTGAGCACACACCCAGGCAAGACTTAGCACACGTCTCAGCACCTCAAGCAGATCATGGCAGATGCCTCCTGCCTGCACTCAATAGACAGGTTGCCCTGTGCATTGCTGGGGAGGCCCTGGCACGTCAGAGTTTCCCATGGGCCCAGCTACAGCCTTCTCCCTCTTAGGCCATGCACAGATCCTCTCCAGAGCTACGCTGTGTGTGGAAGTTCGCAAGGTGTGGCATGTGCTTGTCTTTCACTGCTTGGAACCTGCACACACCCAGACTGTGTGTGTCAACATTCACAGTGGGGCCTGATGGCAAGCAATCCTTAGCCCACTGCAAAGCGGGAGAGAGGCGGCCTTTCTGCTCAGGGCCAAACACCCTGCTGCTAGTCTGCTTCCCTGCGGGCTAACCTCTGTGAGGGAAAGGCCGTCTGGGCCCTGAAACGCAAGCACCTGGCCACCCACTCCTAGGTGCTCCTTTGCAACGCTGTCTTTTGGAAAGGCATCCTTCTCCTGGAGCCACCGTGTGAGCTGCCTTTGGAAGCCCACAAGAGGCAGGAAGCAGCTTGCAGGAAACCTGGCTCATTGAGGGCCTTGCCCTTGAATATGCTTTGCAAGGAGGCAAGGAGGCCTCGGGTCCACTCGCTTTTCCAATGGGGAACAGCGAGTGCTGAAGAGCTCTGTTCTGGCTCCAAGGCAGCCTGCAGCTCAGGCGCCCGTGGAATGGGCTTGGTTGGTAGAGCACAGCCCTCAGCAGGGCTCTCCAGTGTGTCTAGCCAGAGAGCCCCGTGCTTTGAACCGGCCTCAGGAATGCAGCTCTAGGGAGCTTTCCCCCTCCCTGCTTGCCTGTCTGGGTGACCACCTTGGAGAGGCCTGCTCCAAACTCGGGCTTTGGCCTTCACGCTGAGATCTCCTCCCTGAGCTCTCTAGCTCTCCCAACAATTGGCAAGTGCACCCAGTGGCACCACACCAGACAGTCTCCCTGAGCATGGCTAGGCCAGGCCTAGTCCCCGTGTCCCCTTGGTCTCTCTCGGCCTTTGCCTCCCTTAGGCCCTCCACTGCATGTCGACCCCCTGGGGTGCAAGGGGTCTTCCTGGAATGGCCAGTGTGTGGCGTGTGTCTTTTGGTGGCTCCGAGACTGCCTCCACAGAGGCTGGCTGGCAAGGGGAACACTGGGGCTGAGAGGAAAATCAGCATTGTGCGTCCGGGGCAGCAGGCTAGCTGTGGCTTCCAAACTGCCTGCATAGCCCCCGTGTGGCCGTCTCCTCTTCCCTGGTGGAAAGCCTCCCTGAGAACTTAGGAGGCTAGCTGAAAGACACAGGTGCTTTCCATTCCTTGCTAGGACTTCAGCGACAGCACACGCTCTCTGACTGGTGAGTTGGCACCTTCACCAGAGGCCTCCCAGGGAGCTGCCCCATCCCCATCCAGAAAGGAAACCAGCCGTTGGCAAGCAAACTCAGGCAGAGAAGTCTTGCCAGGAGAGAGGTTTCCCGAAGGATCCCATGCTTCAGTCCACACCCTTTTCCATGGGGGAAGCCGGGGTGTCCCAAATCTCTCCCACGCTTCAGAACCCCCTCCAGCAGCAGGGAGGCTTGCAGTCACCGTTGGGTGCCAAGGGGTGTTCCAGGCAGGCAGCTCTCCATGGAGAGAAAGGCTTCCCAGCTAGCAAGCTGCCTCAGGAGCATTGCTGGAGTGCGGGTGTGAGTACCCGTGGGGTCGCCTTGAGGGTGGCTCCTGGAGCTGCATGGACGCAAACCCCGTACTGAGCACACACCCAGGCAAGACTTAGCACACGTCTCAGCACCTCAAGCAGATCATGGCAGATGCCTCCTGCCTGCACTCAATAGACAGGTTGCCCTGTGCATTGCTGGGGAGGCCCTGGCACGTCAGAGTTTCCCATGGGCCCAGCTACAGCCTTCTCCCTCTTAGGCCATGCACAGATCCTCTCCAGAGCTACGCTGTGTGTGGAAGTTCGCAAGGTGTAGCATGTGCTTCTCTTTCACTGCTTGGAACCTGCACACACCCAGACTGTGTGTGTCAACATTCACAGTGGGGCCTGATGGCACGCAATCCTTAGCCCACTGCAAAGCGGGAGAGAGGCGGCCTTTCTGCTCAGGGCCAAACACCCTGCTGCTAGTCTGCTTCCCTGCGGGCTAACCTCTGTGAGGGAAAGGCCGTCTGGGCCCTGAAACGCAAGCACCTGGCCACCCACTCCTAGGTGCTCCTTTGCAACGCTGTCTTTTGGAAAGGCATCCTTCTCCTGGAGCCACCGTGTGAGCTGCCTTTGGAAGCCCACAAGAGGCAGGAAGCAGCTTGCAGGAAACCTTGCTCATTGAGGGCCTTGCCCTTGAATATGCTTTGCAAGGAGGCAAGGAGGCCTCGGGTCCACTCGCTTTTCCAATGGGGAACAGCGAGTGCTGAAGAGCTCTGTTCTGGCTCCAAGGCAGCCTGCAGCTCAGGCGCCCGTGGAATGGGCTTGGTTGGTAGAGCACAGCCCTCAGCAGGGCTCTCCAGTGTGTCTAGCCAGAGAGCCCCGTGCTTTGAACCGGCCTCAGGAATGCAGCTCTAGGGAGCTTTCCCCCTCCCTGCTTGCCTGTCTGGGTGACCACCTTGGAGAGGCCTGCTCCAAACTCGGGCTTTGGCCTTCACGCTGAGATCTCCTCCCTGAGCTCTCTAGCTCTCCCAACAATTGGCAAGTGCACCCAGTGGCACCACACCAGACAGTCTCCCTGAGCATGGCTAGGCCAGGCCTAGTCCCCGTGTCCCCTTGGTCTCTCTCGGCCTTTGCCTCCCTTAGGCCCTCCACTGCATGTCGACCCCCTGGGGTGCAAGGGGTCTTCCTGGAATGGCCAGTGTGTGGCGTGTGTCTTTTGGTGGCTCCGAGACTGCCTCCACAGAGGCTGGCTGGCAA